>NC_134703.1:24505438-24605438 GCF_043290135.1 Rhipicephalus microplus
GCAGCTTGCTTGTGAACACCGAAGATGTAAATCCCCTAATACAGACATAAGTGAAAATTAGGTGTCATGGACCTCTTTCAGTTGTTCTATCTGCAACCACTAGCGTCTATTGCCCTCAAGGACAGAATACATTTCTTCACGACAGCAAAATAAATTCAGGCAATCGAGGTGCGATATCATCGTCAGCTACACAGCGCTTCAATGCTCTATGTAGTGCACATGGTGTTGTGGCATCTTTAAGATAATGACGTTCTGACGCCAGGGTAATTAAGCCAGTGATATAAAGTTAGAACAGTTTCTCCCGGACGAAATTGTGAATGCTATTAAGAAAGTTGACTTTGCCGTTGCTAAATAACTATGCTAAGCCACGCTGTCATTTACACTCCCCATCATACCAGCCTATAGGCGAGTGAAGCAGACATAGAGAGAGAACGTTCGTAACATTTTACGACCATCCCAGATCCTCCCACAACGGTCTCTGCAGAAGATAAGATGCATAAGGAAGCCATCAAGCCACAGTGCTTTGCGGCAAGTACGAAACTCAACAGTGGCAGCCGCCATGCACCTTTGTTTATACACTCACCGCAGACTATATGGTTTACGTAAGGTGTATGGCAAGATGTATCATCAAGTGAAGTAAGTTTATGCGACGTGCTGACCTTACATAAAGACGTGATAATTCGCTCGTCATCCGTCCACCCACACCTTCTACATAGGTGCAGTTGATGCTCCATAGGCTATTATCGTCGTTTATACACAAGGAGGACTACGCGAGTCTCAGCTCTGGGCAGTGTTGTCAGCACCGAGGAGCCCACCCATTTGGCTTATACGGAGCAGGTGACTCATAGCAGGAAGGAAACCAGAAGGGAAGGCTTTTACAACACCAGCTCGGCGCCGCAGTTCATCAACGCGCGCGTTCCCTTGTTCTCTGCGCCTCCGGTTAATTGTTGCCAGTCCCTCATGCACGGCCGCTAAACGAGCTTGCGGCCGGCCCGTTAAACGCAGGTGTGTGGCCGCTCTGCAGGGCTAATTAAAGGGGTCGAGGCCAACACGTGGTAGGCGTAAAAAGCGAGACAGGGACGCGCTGGCTTGCTGCCGCAACGGGATGATTACCGCGCGTCGGTGCACGGACGAAGAGACACCCTGGCAAGATCTAACGGTAATGACAGTAGCAGCAGCTGTGCCTATGTGGGCCCTGCGGCATTTTTGTATAGGTGCGACCAGAGCGTTACATAGGCAGCGCTGCGAGCACTTTTCCTGCCTGCATTGAGGAGGCGTTATGGCAATTTACACGCTTTGGACAGCGCGCCATTGCACTACTGCGAAGCGTATACCGGAGTCAAGAAGTAATGAGGCTTAACGGCGTTATGCTAAACACAGGGTCTTGCCCCTAACTCTACACACACTGATTGTTTCTATCCACGCGTTTAAGCGATACCTGAATACTGCTCAATTATTATTTTGTTCATTGTGTTGTTAGGATAGTAAAAAAAAAAAGAACGGAGGGAGGACAATGCTCTCAGTAAAGGCAGGTTAAAATGGAGATGCCGCATATACACCTTCCCGTTCAGATGGGACATAAGGCTCGATTCTGAGTTCCGTTCCGGGGCTGTGCTAGCAATCGTGTATTCAAGTCGAGTCGTAGAAAAGCGTATTCTCACGCACATTGAAACCGCGGCGCCAAACAGTCAGGATAAGAGATGCTACAAAAAAAAAAAAATGCGAGCAACTGCCAAACGGCACAGCGACATAATACATGCAGGGAGAAGCCGTAGTGAATGAGAGGCCGATGCACAAGATTAATTCAAAGTGCCAGCATCGAGTGCTTACATAAGACCCTCGAAGTACAAGCGGCGCCACTTCGTCGCGTATCAAAGAAACGAAGCCTCTGTGTGGGAGCCACGGCTTCGACCAACGTGGTGAACACGAAGTTGTGCCTAATTATGGGTTTGGTTAATTAAGCGTGAAGGGCCGCCATCACAAATGTAATTCCAGGGGCGATAGAATTTAAACCACCCACAGACCACGTCGAGTCATGGTGAAAACAAAAAGAAAAGAAGCGGTGAAGAGATACATCGCTCTTTCATTTCGCTATACAAGACCCCTGTAAATTCTGCTCGGCCGTCATACTTAAGGCGATGCGGAGAAGACGACAATGCGAGAGAGATCCCTTTCCAATTAGGCAGCAGGGCACGAATTATAGATACCGGTCATTAAAGCCCCTCTCATGTGGCTGGTCCTACACGACTCGGGCGTTTTGTTAACGTCAGAAGGAAGTCTTAATGCGCCGTGTGGCCCGCTTGGTTATTTATGCTACGCCATTGTCGCCGTTTCCTTCAAGGTTCCGCACGGAATTGCAGGCATATGAAAGGGACAAAAAAACAAAACGTGTTAATAATAACGCATAACCTTAAAGGAAGTCCTCAGTCTCTCGGGCCTTGTTCTTCAGACTCTGCCAAACTTCAATGATGTATCCCTGCGTGAGCCCTGTGGCTTTCGCGCGTATATCTGTCCTTATTTGAGCAGAAGGAGGATTGAAAGAGGAAGGACAGTGAGGTTAGCCAGTCCTTATTTGAGACTGGCAATTAGGCACCCCGTGCTTTTTTTACGCTCTTTCGACACTCGTACGACCCGAGTGGCATGTGTTCAAGAATCCTTTCTTGCTTTTCTTTTGCTACGGTGCAACACGATTCATTAAAAACGGTATTTTTTTACGCTTCTAGCTTTGTGCACAGTTTCAGAAAAAAAAAAACGTGGTAATTTGTTTTTGTTTCTGTTTGTACGTTTTTTGTTTTATTTTTTACTTTACAAGCAAGAAACAGACTATTAGTATTGAATGATGGCATTAAATTCATTGTGTAGCATGCGAAACATTTAGTGCGCAAGGCACTGCTGTGTGAGATTTTCCCTTTGTATTTCTCGTTGGTATTTTGTACCAGTACTAATATGTGGGGTTTAACGTCCCAAAACCACCATATGATTATGAGAGACGCCGTAGTGGAGGGCTCCGAAATTTCGACCACCTGGGGTTCTTTAACGTGCACCCAAATCCCAGCACACGGGCCTACAACATTTCCGCCTCCATCGGAAATGCAGCCGCCGCAGCCGGGATTCGATCCCGCGACCTGCGGATCAGCAGCCGAGCACCTTAGCCACTAGACCACCGGGGCGGGGCTTTTGTACCAGTACTGGCCACCGCCAAATATATGGAGAATCAATCGATGTAGTACATGTAACATACTTATATGTTTTCTTATACAAATGTTTGAAACTTTCTTCAATAATTTAAGACCCAGCTCAGTTTTTCCTACCTTGATTGAACCATTGTTACTACGAACCACCCAGCAGGAAGGCAGTGAACGTCCGACCAAATACGCTTATAACTTTACTTATTGTTTAATCTCAATACTGTAACAGGCGTTTCTAAAGTACGGAATCGGCTGTCATACCTCTCATGCATCTTTCAGGCACCACCAACTTGAAATAAATTCATTGCCGTTTTAAAGCGACACTTGCTTCGTCTCCTTCGTCTGCATTTCGGTTGCTGCGTTTTCTTGTATACAAGCAGACAATTTGAGGCACTTGGCACCTGTCACTGGGTATATGACTGCTTTGCTGACCAATCCAACCCAAGTATGGAAGTGTAATCGCTAAGTATGCGTCCGGATGTGTAAGCGGAAAAAGAGATGCAAAGAATAGCCGGAAAAGCAAAAAGAAAAAATAAAAAAGACGACTGAAGAATTTGGCTCCGAGAAAAAAAAAAAAAGCGCACGAAAAAGAAGTGAACAAAACGGGACCAGAGCATACGACGAGCCAGGCGTGTTGAGATACCAAGCAGTGACGAAGAGGACACAAATTCATTCATGCATCCGGAAGATATTGCTGCTGGTGCTACTAGCCACTGGAAACATTGTTTTCCCCTTTTTTTGGCAAATATTTTCTCATGGCTTTTTAAAATTATTTTAGTGCTTACACTCAATATTTACATTACATTTCTTCATTTTCTTTCTTGTTTACGTTGCATAGTGTTAGAATTACTTTATTTAATAGTTTTCACTCACTCGCTGTATAACAGAAAGTGTGGCCAATACCCCTCGTGTGTGCCACCTAGTTTCTCCTGGCGAATAAAAAAAACTAAATCGGCTACATATATTCATATGGAAGGAATTCACGTTCGCTGGCCTGATACTCAATGAAATAAAAATGTTCTGGAATAAAAACATATGTTGGATCGCTAAACACGGAGTGCAATTTTTTTCCCGAACATCTTCCTCAATTTTTCCTACTTTCGCATTTTTTTTTCAGGTTGTTAGGCGAGTCATTCTCAGATGTCTTCGGGCGATGAAAAGCGGTACGAGGGACCTTCAGGTGTCCCCAATTGGACGCACGTATACGGGTGCAGCTTAAATTAACAACGCACGTCTGTTGCTGCCAGTTTTTTTATCGGTAGTGTAATGGCCGTGAAAGGAGTGCGGCGCTCCTTGACAGTGACAGCGCAAATGAGCTGGCTTTCGACTGGCTGCTCAAGTCACGTACGTCAGCTGCTTCGAACCTCATTACACGAAGCGCTGGGTCGCCAGCACCTCTCGCCTTTTAATATACTGCGTGTGCGTGGTGCGTGGGTATATCTATGAATACCAGCAGTCACCAGAGGTGATTCATGTATAGATTGCTGCCTTCTACTATTTCTGCTCGCCGTTTACCTTGCACATGCTCTAAATACATTGAGATAACAATAATAATACTCCTCAGTATTTTTGCATTTTGCTCGATGTTAACATGTAGTGAGCGAGAAAGTGGTAGGGTAAATGAAAAGCAGGGGAGGGGGTAAACCATGTTGCCGCTGGTTTGCTACCCTGAACTGAAAATGGGTTGACCGGGGAGAGATCAATAAAAGTAAATAATGGAAATCATGCATGAGCGCTGCGGCTGACATTCAGCGTGCCCTCAAACGCGGGCTCTGATTGTGCTCATTTTTCATTACCGTGCAGGCAAGTTCTGTAATCGCTCTGTGCGATTATATAGTTCTTGTGTAGTGACCACGTAGCATTGCACGCGTCTAGATGTAAATGTGAAGTCGCGCGATCGAAACGCTGCAACTATGAGAAAAGTATGCATTCTTTACACCGGAACCTGAAGGTTCCAACTTGAGTCATGTTAACTGCGTGATGATTGTGGCGTTAACTGGGAGCGTCGGCGCTGCGCAGCAAATAACAAGCCCACCGATGATGACATAAGTTTTTGCCACACTTTATATAAGTGACTGTATGTGTTCCAGTATATGCGAGTCTAACTGGCATCGAAACGATGAGCCACTGCCACCTATACAACGACGTATTTCAACCGGCTCTACTAATACATTTCCTATAGCAAGTTCACGCACTTGATGACGCCGCCGCTCGCCCCAGCAGTAACTGCGCGTTTCGGAGCAAATCGCAGATTAAGGCTACAAAAAAAATAAAAAATAAATCGCGGACAAAGGTTGAAAAATAACGTAAACATCGGAGACGCTACAGGTGCAAAATGGGCCACAGCGTTCGACTCCGCGCCACAAAACCATAAAGCAGTCACGTACGCTATCCAGAACAAATGTGAAACTAGAAGTGAGAAGGACGAGAACGCGGAAACGGGCAAGAAAGGAAATGGACGCCCAAGGCGGGTCATTCCGGCTGTCTCCTTTAATCGCCAGGCGAGCGAGGAGAGAGAGAGAGATCCTATAACCAGCCGCGCTTACGCAAAGGTATCCGGAACCTCCCTTAGGCACGCGCGTAGAAACGAAAGAAACGCGCTGTGCTATAGCTAGCCGAGAAAGGAGGTCGTCCTCCCTCCAGCGCGCCGTGTAATTGAAAGCGGGCCCTATTCTATTTGCATCGTGGTGCCTATAAATTCGAGGGTCCTCCTCGTGCACATACCGGCACCCTCTTCTCGGAAGCGCCAGGTTTTTCCTCGACTTTCCCCTCCGCTCCGCAAAAACCGTTCCCGACGAGCAACGCACAAGGGAGCGATAAAGAGCACCGCCGCCGACGCAAGAAGAACCGCACTCGCTGCCGACTCGGCTCGGCTGGCCGGCTCGTTGGCCACCGTATACCGCTCCGCACCGGCCGGGCAATGCTTCTCTGTTAGGAGCGACACCTGCGCCACCAGCCTCCTACTCCACCGAGTCGCTTGTGTCTTTGTTTGGTGTGTTGTCATTTATAGATGACTCTATTCCAGGCCGCTACAAGCCGTGCTATTCCGCTGTTCCCACGTAAATGCTTAATGCGGAGCTTCAGCTCTTTCTCCCTTTCAAAATGACCATGTACCAGCTTTATCGAGGGCGTATGCGCGTTCTTCGTGATGTGAGTGAAGTTGACTCGCGACGGCACATCAATTTTTTTTTGCTTCATGTTCTTGACGAACAAGTCTGAACTCGAGATATAGAACATGATGTCCGGTCATAGCTGGCATTGTCATTACCCCTGTGCTTGAGAGTCATAGCTGACCCGCCACGGTGATCTACTGCGGACCTGGGGGTGGCGGGATGGTATCCCAGCTGCGGAGGCTACATTTTCGATCGAGACGAAAATGCTTCATGCCCGTGTGCGAAGTTTTCGGTGAACGTCAAAGAACCTCGCGGGATCGTAATTTCCGACAGTCCATCTTTACGGCGCCCCCACAATAGTATTGTGGTTTTGGGACGTTAAATCTTGAAAATTAATGACTAATTATTGCAGTCATAGCTGACAATGTCGTCGCTAGAGGCATTGCGCGCACCATAGCGATCACCGAAATTGTAAAAAACTTAAGCCGTAGCGAAACTGAAATGCGTCCCGCCGGCACCTGCCACACGATTGAGTAACGGCATTGCTTTATAGTGCATTCGGGGGGTTGTTTCAAAGCGTACCATAGACTGAAAAAAATGCATGTAACTTACATAATGCAAAATGGCAACTAAGCATTACTGCTAAAACAAGCGGGCTGATACTTATAAGTGTTGGTATTGGAATCTGTATTCTTTATTTAAATATTGCATACCCCCCCTTACTGTAACACCCTTCCGTGCTGTGGGTGTTATGATAAAAAAGATTTAAAAAATAGATAAGGAAAGAAGAACAAGACTTCCACACCACCTTGTCTTCGTTGTAAGAGAACAATGAAGTGTTTGTGCAGAGCTTCGAAGCCGTTGAATTCGCCACTTTATAACCCGGTCAGAGCACCATGTAACAACCACGCTAACATGGCATAACTAAAGTCATTCAGAATATAAGAGGAAGCGATGAGTCTTTCTACTTGATGTCATTTCATCTTACTGTACTATGTTACTCTATTTGTTCATTTTTCAATATCGCTTCTGTCTTGCAGCAAAGCCACCTGACCGGTTCTTTGAATGCAAGATGCTCACAGTGATGATGATTATATACAGCTGAAGAGGATAAAGAGCTAACGCGACGGAAACTGCGCTCCTACTAGTTTCTTTTTGAGTATTTTCAATTGCTTTAAGCTTACATCGGAAACTTAGAATGTTTTATATACAGGGGATATCACGTTCTCGTAACGAAGAATGATGGTAGGTAGTTATCGCATGTACATATTCTGTTAACTTGACAAGTCCCTCTTAGCATTGAAGAATTTTTTAATCGCTCTGCAAGTGGATGTTTTTCATTGAGCGATCGTTTAACCAAAAGGATTTTTATAAAGCTGCGACAAAATGGCGACTGTTAACGACATAAAAAAATATGCACACCGGCCAAACTGTCACTTTATTTTTCGAAAGTGCACAAGGTAAATTTAACGATGTTCTTTTTCGATCGTTCTGGTTAACTAATGTCAACTAACTGCATAGACCCCACCGCGGTGGTCTAGTGGCTAAGGTACTCGGCTGCTGACCCGCAGGTCGCGGGTTCGAATCCAGGCTGCGGCGGCTGCATTTCCGATAGAGGCAGAAATGTCGTAGGCCCGTGTGCTCAGATTTGGGTGCACGTTGAAGAACCCCAGGTGGTCAAAATTTCCGGAACCCTCCACTACGGCGTCTCTCACAATCATATGGTGGTTTCGGGTCGTTAAACCCCACAAATCAATCAATCAATAAATCAACTAAATGCATAGCAAATTTTTCGCTTGTTTCTTTTCCAGTTTTTTTTTTTTTTCAGACCTATCACCATTCAAGCTGAGACTTTTTTTTTATTCTTTTTAATATTCTTAGAGGCCACCTTTTATCTATCATCATATCTAAGTTCAGCTGAACAGTTCACTAAAAAACACATCACAGACAATTACTTATGGATAACAATAAAGAAACAAATCGATAAGTATCAACTACACGAAAAGGAAATGACCAATCAAAGACTCGCTTTCAGCAAGAGATGTGAAAAACAGGTCTCCGAGGCTGCTATCAAATCACAGGTTGAAATTTTTCTGAAAGGAAATAATAATAAAGACCTACTGAATAGTAAAATGCAAATCAATAAAGAGAAAATAAAGAAAAGCGCGAAAAAAGAAAACAGTTAATACAGAGCATCGGGGCGTTGAATTTCGAGAAGCTCTCCTTTTGAAAAACCCCGGGTCAGGCAAAACCGCGAAGCTCGTTAAGACGCTCCGAACACTCGGCACACACGCACGCACGACGCACACCTTACACTTGGGCGCACGTGCGCCTCATGCAGTTCTTTAGTAATCCGAGAAGCCGATAAGCGACCCGTGTACGTGGCACATACACTCACAAAGCGAGGAACGACCAGCCACCACCGTCGGAGGGACGTGAAACCGCGGAATGACGGGTCGGGAGGCCGCTAAAATCTGAAAGGTATGCATAAGCGGGACGAAGAGGAGATGAGGTGAGCTCCTCTCAGGGAAGCATTAGCCGTCGCGATTGCCCTTCTCGCGTACTACGCCGGCTCACCTTGCCGCATATAGAAGCTCGCCAGTATGGAATACCGAGAGGACTGACTTCGTAAGTGAAGAAGAAGAAGAAAAAAAGCCCCAAAGAACAAAGCCTCGAGAGTGAAAGAACAGCTCGTTCCTTGGACGGGCTGCTTCAATGCTGGCGATTATCTGGTTCGCACGCGCGTATGCGAATATGTATATATATATTGTTTTTTACCCCGACTGTGGACGACGTAATTTGCATATTTCGCATTGTTCCATCAGCAGCCGTTCGGTCCCGTGTACACCTTGCGCGGATGAAAGAAAGAAGCGGCACCTTGGGCTTCCGTTTCCTTTCTTTCTAGTTCTCTCTTTTTTTTTTCTCATTCCTTACTGTTCGCCTCTTGAGCAACAGCGAGAAAGGGAACCTTCCTATTCTCTATGGACACGAGGAATAAAATTAGGAAGGAAGCCTGCGCAGAGTGGAGGCGCACTTACTCTCTGAATTCGTCGTCAGGGGCATATGCCGCTTCCTTTCTCGTTCAGCTTAGTTCATCCATATTGGTGAAAGTGTGTGTGTGTGGGAGGAGGGGGGGGGGTTTGGCGCACTTAGGAGGTTTCGTATTCCCACAAATGTGGAGTGTACTCTCGCTTGTGAAACTTGTTGAAGTTCAATGAGGTTTACATATTCGTACTCTACAGCTGCTGTGCTTAGAAGGGCGCGATAGTGAGTGTGCAGGAATACTGTGACGATTGGAGCGATTCGAATTCGTTACGCTATTGTGCTTCCAATCGGCATTAAGGACTGTCCAAACCATACTTTTGCACAGGTTAATCAATGCATTTGGTTCTTTCTTGTTTATTCGCAAATTCGATAGCCTCGCTTCTCGATGTAAGCTCACTGAAGCACGTCTACAAAGTACGCATCGCCAAGATGGGCAACCAGATGCGCACTTGCGCTGTCTTTATCACAACCTACTATATGGCACCAACGTGCACTCAAGAGTAAAATATTTTCAGAAAAGTTTTTTTTTTTTCAGATGAAGGGGTCCTCGTTGTTAGTGTTATTTGCTGTCGTCTTATAATTAACAGCCTCGCAATGTTGACAGAGGCTACAAATCCCAAACGTGTAATTTTACTCTTTCATTGGCGCAAGGGATCGTGAACTTGTGTGGACTACTTTAAAACAACCAGATTTCACCGAGCCTCACGAAGTTCCTCCGGCAGGCGCATGTTATCTATCATGGTAAAACGGTACTATATCAGTGGCAACACGTTTTCGGTAGTTAATATTGAAACGCGCTAGCGAAGATTCGACGAAGAGGAGGAAGAGACTCGACTGGCTCGCGAGCCAGTCGAGTCTCTTCTTCCTCTTCGTCGACGATGGAACGCGTTTATTCACAAGATGGGTAATGCAGAGGTGTAGCTCAGCGAAGGATCCACTGCGTCGCTCACGAGCCAGTCGAGTCTCTTCCTCCTCTTCGTCGAATCTTCGCTAGCGCGTTTCAATATCAATATTGTACTTCACTTTAGCGGTGCGTGTTTTTCCATGTTAACTAATTATTTCATGTCCATGTTAACTAAAAATTAACATGGACCTTTACATTTTTTAAAACATACGCAAGCGCTGCACGACAATAACATACCATGATACTCATTCACAAGCACATTTATTGCACTGGCTGTCATCCAAATAAAAAAATCCCAAAAGCTGGCTTTTCCACACACAAACTTTTAGTGCGGAGAAGTTAGCTTCACCAAACTAAATTTTTGCATATACACGTACTCGGACATCTCGTCTCCGAGCACTCTTTCTGTCGTCTTGCGTTTGTAACTAATGTTCAACACGAGTGATGCGAGAAATCACCCCGTGTTTACGTAATCATAACGTCACAGAATTCTGAAATTTGTGACGCCGTCATAACGTCGCATGGTGATGTCATCACACGATACCGTCGCGTGTCGAAACATGAACCGATCACGGAGACAGTGCAAAGCCTGGCGCAGCTGAGGAAATTTAATAACAATGCCTCCTATCACGGAGGCCATGCTAAACGCCGTTAAGTGCAGGAATCTTTCGGAGGGAAGCGGGGCGGGGGAATCAATACAATCAACTGAAAAAAAAATTCAGAAGACGGCTATCACTTTCGAGCAGTGTTTTTTTTTTTTTGACGAATACGTAAGGGATATAGCGAGTGTTTGTCCGGTGGTCTTTTTCGTTAAAGGACGAGGAGAAGGAGGAGATACCATTGCATCTGCTCATGATTCCACCAACGATAGACGAAAGGCACTTCACTGCAGTCAGAGCAACACCCATAAACTTTGACGCGAGCACTGCGTGAAATAATTTAACACCGCTCGAATAGCAAACAGTTTATCGCTACGGGCAACATTATAGTTTCCAAACAGCGCTGAACGTCGACTTCGTTTCGAGTTGAGAACGAACGGCATCAACCGGAGCCATGCGTTCCGCTTTTGACTCGTGAGAGATGACGGTCCGCTCATTAACGTGCATCGGGAAAAACAAGCACCGGCGAACAACGAAGCCTAAGCGATTGCAAAGGGTGAGAAAAATGGAAGTAAGGCACGCGGGAGTGCTCGTCGGAGACCTCCGCCGCGGCATCCTCGGTAAACAAGTTTACACGCTCCGCCTTCGCATCGCACCAGTATATACACGGGGGAACCATTCCACAACTGGAGAAGGGGCGCTAAATGTTTTCCGGATGTAAATCCACGTCGGCTCGCTTATCTCGGACAACTTCGCGCGTGGCATCGCCTATGCCTTCTTTGGGTGCCCATTTATTTTCCTTTCGTGGTTCCCCCCTTAGCATCCGTTCTCTTCGCACCGTATACGAGCGCGAAAAGCGGGCCAAACGCCAACAAATTTGGAAGTAAGAATAAATTAACGTTCCTCTGCCACATAGGGAAACAACGCGCACCGTCGAAGCAGAAGTCGGAGAAGGCTAGTCCTCACTCCGCGACAACTCACTCGTCGCCGCCATCTCAGTGATGAAGCCGGTACGTGGAGTGACGCATTTATATAACAGCACGAAAGAAAACAGCACCCAAAACACGCAGGCATTAAATAGTATAAACCCAGCTACGCTCAAAGGTCGTTGGTGTCTTTTGTACTGCATGGCCAGAGCGATGAGGGCGTCGCGAGGTGACTGCAACTTCCTGCGATACTGAACGCCTGTAGATACAGCGTCGCTCGACGGTGGCAAAAACTAGACGCACCGGTTTGTGCGCGACGCTCTTGTTTACGGCATAACATATCGCGGGGCGTCTAATCACCCCGGCAGTAGCGGCGCAGCCCAAGAGGTTCTCATTGCCCTCCCGCGCTGTACCTCCGACTCCGGCATTGTCTTGGCTCGGTACGCGGCGCAAATGAGCCCCCGGACGAAAGAGGACGAGGGATGATGGGATCTTCCTGGTCGCTAACGACCGTGCGACGACTAGCGGTGCAACAAAACCATCATCGCCTCGTGTACTCCGTCCAGTTCTGCCACCTTATCCCTCGTTGCTCCTCTCCCGCTCCTGACGACACTTTTGCTGGTTGCCAACGATACGGGCCTATACCGCCCTATTGCCGTAAAACAGAAAAATTTCATCCTCCTCTCTCGTTCACTCGAGCGGTGCACGCTTACCGCTGAACGTGGTTCTCGCTCTATACGCGAGATTCGCATATTTACGGAGAGGTGTCGGCGGGACTGTCAGGCGTACTCGTTTGAGCATCTCGCCGCTAATCATCACGACAGAGGCCAACGAGAACTAGCACCACTGTTTCCGGTCCTGCAACTTTGTCACATGCTTGTAGTTTTTTGTTTGCTTTTTTTTTTTTTGCTTAAACGTAGGTCATATAGTTTTCGTATAGACGCAGAACAGTTTCATCGCTAGCAAAATAAAGACATGATGCACTAGTGAGGTGCGCTTTTTTTTTTGTTTCTGATTAGCGCGTACAAGTAGGTGGAGCCATAAGTTAAAACTCAGCTGTCACAGCAACAAAAAATAAGTAAAGCGAATGGAATGGAGCAAGCTACAAAGCCATAGCTAAAACAAAATAAGGCTCATGTCATAATGCGTTGCGTCCCACAAGATCCGCACCCATGCAACGCCAATCTATAAATGAACTAAGAAGAACTGTACTTAAAGCAGGTTGCTGGGATGGTACTGAACTTTGATGAATTTTCAGAGCTTCGAAAGAAATAGAAGAAAAAAAAGCGTGCAACTTTGAAGAAAGAACTGTGCGCAGCTAGTATACTATTGGCGCAAGGCTGGAATCATCAGCGGAGCTAGGTTTCTACCTAGCTAAGTTTTGCTAGGAATGCAAAGTTTTTGCTAGAAGTACTAAAGACTTGAATAGACATGTCGCGTGCCTACTTGTTGCATTATGTATAAATTTTGGTCACGTGACTAATTGTTACGAGGTATTTTTGGCGGAAACTTGTCACGTGATGGGGTATTGCGTAATATTGCGTGACCTCAGTCACGCGACTAAATGTTACATGGGTTTCATTCACGGGCCAGGTGTTGCACGATGTTACATAATTTTTAGTCACGTGAGTGTTGTGACTGGTTTTATTACGTGATGCTACTTAATTTTTAGTAATGAAAGAAATGTGTAAGTTTAAGGGCTTGTTTTTTTTTGTTAGGCACATTATTAATGAGAACTAACACACAATAATGCCACGGAAAATTTAGAGGATAATATTGAAAGTAATTGTAGTGTGAATGTGAAGAAAGAAAAGTGGACAAAAAGATAACTTGCCACCGAGCATCGGACGCTTTATTCGAAGGTCGCAGGTTCGGATCCTGCCAGTGGCAAGTTATCTTTTAATCAGTTTTCTCTACTTCACATTTACATTACAATTACTCTTAATAACGTCCCCTTCACTTTTCCTGGCATATTGTCTGTTAGTTGTCATTATTATTGGGATTTTTAGTAGCGTGACTAGTTTTTACGCGACATCACGTGATGTCTGTCCGTTACTAGTTGTAACGTGGCGTTACGTTATATATTAAGCTAAGTGTAACGGACTCGCTGATCATGTATAGTTATTGCACGCTGGACAAATCGGAACACGTGTTGTGGGAGTGAAGTGTAAGTTGAAGAAGACGAATCAAGCATGTATCGGTTGTTGTTGTTGTTGATGATGATGATGATGATGATGATTATGTTGATGATGATTGTGATGATGATGATGATTCTAGTTCACACTACCAGGCGCAATGAAAACCCTAAAAAGCTTCTTTTTATTTTTAAACTTCTCAGCGCGAAAATTTCAGACAATGAACACAAGAGACGAGGACTGCGCTCGTCCTCGTCTTATGTGTTTGCTGTTTGAAATTTTCGCGCTGAGGAGTTTAACAATCGCCAACTAGCCCAATCCCACACTTCACTCCATTTTTGAAACTATTAAGCATATATGTATGTCTTTTTTTTTGTTTTGTTACAATAGAGAGCTCCGATCCTAAAACTGTTTGTTTTTCCGTGTCTGTATGTTTTTGCCTTTTTGTTCTTTTTGTTTTTTGTCCCATTTCGCCTAAGCACTGGAAATGCATCAAAGTTAGGGGATAGAGGGTGGAACAGATATATACTGTCGCATGGCCTATATTTCAGGCAGCAGAAAACATTTGTGAGAATAAATAGGTGTAGCCAAGACCGACTCAGTGTTTAACAAGTCTAGAAACAGTATACTCATAGCGTCGTCATTCGCAACCAAGATTAAACAAACATTTTAGAAGCAAGTTTTGCGCAAATGCAGAGGCAGTTTGCGAAACAAGTCTCCAACTCCCTACGGACCTTGCTTCACAATGAAGTGATTGGGATGACTGAACTGCAAACATAATTTGAAAACCTCAGATTGCGTACGCATGTGTGAGTCTGAAGATTTCTCTCGGGCCGCACTTTTATCCCCGGTTGGTGGCATTTCGGCCGCGACCGAGGTCTCGGCATGAAGCAATGCCATCGCCCACGAAGCGGCATGGTATACCGCTAGCGGTAAGCCCTTCACGGTACACGGGAGAGCCGTTATTTCTTTGTCCTTGACGCCACGGGAACATCCTAAATGGAGTCGAAATTCGCGGGCCACGGTTATATTCGATGCCCGTTTTACCTCCGCCCACTCGCAGTCCGCTTCTACGGCAGCGCACGAACCCCTTGCACGCGTTGCTGCATCGGCGGAACGCAAGCGCATCCTGGGCGAGCGCTCTATTTTGGAAGAAACTCGACCAAAAAACGGGTGGCCTGCTCGCAGCCAGGTTCGTCGGCTGCTATATTCAGCGGGACAGGCATATACGAGGCGAAGAATGAAAATGGAGCGAGATTTCGAAGGAAAAAAAGGAAGGTTAATGTTATCCGAGAACCGTGAAGAAAGGTTCAAGCCACTCGGCACGGCACACGCAAGGAGACGCTGTGAGAACACAGAGGAAGCGGCGCTTGGCTGCATCAGTCGGCGCAGCGAAAAGGGGCACCGCTGGAAGTGATGGTGCGGTGCCCCTGGACTCGCTTCGCTTGACGGCAGTGTGGAAGCAAGACTTAGGGCCGCCCCAGGATAACCCGGGGTTCGTCCCTTTTGTACCAGGAAAACCTTACATCTTCTTCTATTACTTTTCTTTCTCTGCATCCACCTGGACTGAAGTCTCTTCGGCTTGTTTTGCCTGCGCGTGCGCCCAGAGTCTTGTTTTTTTTTTTTTCCCCGATACAGAACAAACGATCACCTCCTCTTTCTTTTTGGTTTCACCCCTCCAACATAAAAACTCAGGTCTGCTCTGCCTGCATATTACGTACATACATTCTGAGGGCTACAGAACAACGAAACCCCACGGTTTCACTGCCGACACACATGCCGAGTCTTAACAGCGGTTCTCGCCAAAGGGCTGCTGCGAAGTGTGTCTGCGTCGGCGAAAAAAACTTGCCCCAAAAAACCCACGTGTCCCCGTCGGTGCTGTAGCGCTGTAAAAGCACGAGTTACTCGGCACACGCTTACGGTGTGTTAGAAATGTTGGGGTTCGTTTATATCTTGCCGCGTTGTGGGGAGCCCGTGGATTCCTTGCGGAAAACCGGCCTTTTCCTTGCCGCGGGATTTTGCGTGCTCTTGGGCGGTGCACCGTTCTTTTTTGGAGAAGACGTCACGGCGCAGTTTGGCGCGTTTGTTTGGCTTTCCGCGCGACCGGCAAGGGCGGCACAGCAGATCGCGCGGCCGCTGTAAAAAGGAGGCATCGATGGGAATGATCTTCACGCAGCTGGGGTCCACGGGGGCCGCAGCCGGCGTTCTTGTGCGTCTCGTACACACACGCGCGTGCGCGCATGTAGGGAAGGCTGGCAACCTGGGTGACGGGACGACCCTGGTCGTAATTGGCGCGTGCTTTCTGCCTGCCGCAGCTATTTTCAGGGCGCAGGGGGGGGGGGGGGGGGGGCAGCCCCGTCTGCGCCGCGGGTGAATCTCTCTCTCTATCTATCTATCCTCTTTCTTGGTTCTAACTGTTTTCTGTGTACACACGGCACCGGCTGTGGACAGTGAGCTGTAGGTGATAGGGGAACGGCTAAGTGCTTTCCTTTGATGACCCCGCCAGCAGCTAAGGTGCACGCGCACGCGCACTACAGGGAGATACTGAAGAAAAAAAGAAACGAAAACTGCCTTTTCATACTACAACTTCCGAGAAGGGTAATATTCGAATATGTATAAGAGCACAATTATTCTAGAACGTGGGGTTGACTGTCGTAAAGTGCTCACGTATTACAGCCACAGAGAGCTGGATCGGAAACTTTAGTGACAACCCGCTGCTTAAACGCAGTGTGGGGCTCCCTTCTTCAACCCATAATCTCAAAAGCAAAACATGCACTGAACAAGAGTGAATAAGTTGTCAAAGCCTAAATCGACAAACAATACTCCGCAGGCCGACACGAAGTTGCAAAGTATATATTTGAGCATGCCTTGTATCGCATTGTTACATTCCTTCTCGAAAAGGGGGTTGGGGTGTTGAGGAGATGGCGAAGTCTCGTCACCCTTCCCCCACGTCCCTATTGAGTCAATGTATGAGAAAAACTTCATGAATAGGAGGAGGAAGGCACTTCACCCCTGCCCACCTCGTGCACACGCCTATGGTTTTTTTGTACTTAGTCGAGAGCGGCCATTGACGCGCACAAGCTAGCGTTACGTGACCCAATGATATTTTGTGTCGTCTTTCATGTCGATATGTCGCTGAAACGAGTGTTGTGGAATTTTGTTGATTGCTTCACTGACCTTTATAGTCCTGGCTGCCTTTAGGAGAGGTTCGATGCAGCACTTTCTTTTTCTCTTTTTTTTTCGTAAATGAGATTCTCAATAATTATATTTGTGAAAAGTAGCAGCCGGTATCGACCCACCTCCTGTTCTATTTTCTTTTCCTCGTTTTCTTTACTGTTCGTCACTTATTCGTTATTTGTTCTGCACTTCAATAACCAAACGCCTGTCGTCAACCGGTCAATGCAAGGCCAAAATGTAACGCTAGAGAGGGGAGGCGTCTCGATCGTCGCAACCTGCCAGAGGCACCACTGCTCGCGCTCGGAGGCATACCACTACCGAAAAGACCCGAAGAAGCCGTGCACAGAAGCCGACGTCTAGGGAGAGCAAAAAGGGGGAGTCTAACAGGGAAGGAGGGGAGAAAACTAGGGAGCGGTGACGACGTCCCCATCGGCGACAACGCGACGCCAGGAAGGAACCATTCCGGCCGTCCCGCGGGTGGAGGCACTCCAGCCAACGCTCGCGTGCCAGCGTTGGGCCACTCACCGGCACCGAGAGCGCGCACATCGCACTACATTCACCATACCTCTTCCCTATATGAGTTCCCGCTCTTTTCCTCTTTTTCCCTTTTCTTTCGTTGATTCGTAGCAGCTTCTTGGCATTATTACACCTCGGAGGCACCGGACTTGGATGTGCCGCACCACTCGGGCTGCCCGCGTGCCTACGCGGGCCGTGCTCTCTTACAAATGCGCGCTTCCATGGCAGTGCACACTTTTGACGATGCTGTTCTTGAATTGTCCTTCTCTTCATCTTGACTATTTTTTTTCTCTTGATCATCGTGGTCGCCTGGCAATCCGCACCGACGTCGTCTGGTCGGCACCAAAGCACCAACACTACCGGTACGCGTATACATGCGCAAGGCCGAAGAAATATGAGGATGTCGAGTAATGCAAAAAGAAAAATGTAAAAAAACCTTCTCTGGAGTTAATATTGTATAGTCGACGACGCTTGCAGGCCTCAGTGTTGTTCCTTACCGTTACTGTCCTCGCATTTGCCGACTTCTTTTCTGGATGTAGGAAAACGAGGGAGAAGTCGTGATATGGGCGTTACCTCAGAGGAATGCAGGCTCGTGCTCGAAATAAACACGGAAGACATGTTATGATACATTAGAACCTGGTGTCTCGTCTTGTCGGTGCATAGATTCCGACAAGTGGCTGAAGACGGTGTTCGCACGTGCAAACAGCACTGCGTTCTTTTACGCAGGCGGACGAGGCTAACTCCGGAATCTATATAGAAAGGGCAATCGTCTTGTGACGCTGGTCTCAGTGCGAGGCTGTTTAATTAGACTAAAGTGCGAGGCTGTTTTAATTAGACTAAACATTGCACTGTGGCTGGCTAAAGGAAGATGGGCAACGAAGGATACTGCAATGGTTCAAAGAAGGGAAGGACGAAGCACATACTTTGTATCTCGGAACAGACATAGACACGGACAAAAGCGGTATGCTGGTCATCTCGAACTGGATCGTGGATCACCTGATGGACAGCGACAATTTTCAGGTGTAACTTCCAAGTAAATCCACTAACTAACCGTAGCAACTTCGTGTTGTAATAAATTTTCTTACAGCCAGCAACAGAACATAATTCAAAGAAACGCGCTGCGATGTGGCATAACGTGAAAAGGAGAGGCTATTTTCTTCGCTGATGATATAAGTACGCTGAGTGTTTTTGCGTATGAATTCATATCTGAATAATTCGTGGCGCCCTGGACCTTTACACGAGATTTTTTTGTATCGTAAATAGACTGGATCTGCTTCCTTGTGAAGAGCAATATGAGCCTGGTTACGCCTATAATGGACAAGAAAACGCCAAAGTTTCGTGACGCCCACGCTCAAGGTTAATTCTTGCAGCCCCCACCCATCTCAGATACGACCACATAAAGTACAACAATGCGCACCACTTCTTTGAACTAGAAATAATGTACATGTGTATATGAGAAAGACAGAGTGAGAACGAGGCACCATTTGAAAAAGAGTTCATTCACAATGTACATAGAGTTCTAGCGAAAAGCATGATTATGGTCTCTGCAATGTAGCAGTGCACCTAAGTGCCGTGACTGTGTGATGTACCTTGGCGAATGAATAAGTCTTCATTGCGTATGCCACAGTCTGGAGATCAGTGGGGTTACCCTTTGTATACGTCGCAAACTTCATATGAGCTAGGTTACTAAATTGACCCCGTATATCGCCGCCAAAGAACTGAATGGCGAAAAGGACCAGCCCCCCCCCCCCCTTTTTCTATGAATTTCTTTTGTACGCGTGCATTAAGCAGCCAAGCCCAATCACTTCACAATTGCCCAACGTCATATAGTGCCCGTTGATGGAACGGGTGTTCAGGATTCAAGATGAAGGCTTTTCGGGAAAAGCAAGAGTTATGGAGCTTGGCAAGTAACTGCAGTGAATGTACTTTTCTTCTTTCTATATGAGACGAGTTGTCCTCGCTTCGCAAAATGCTGGGTTTTAAAAGAGCCCACGTGCACACACTGTATACACAGTCAACTTGTGCAGTTTATGGGTGCAGTATTAAGTTTGCAGGAAAATAACAATCTAACAAAAATTGATAGACGTCACCTATTCTTTCTGATTGCGTGCGTTTATTCGCGTGTATACCTCAGACGTGGGCCAACTTTGCTAATAATGGCGTTTTTAGGTGGGACTTGCACCATTAGTGTCCGTATGCATACTCTGCTTTTATTCGAACGAGAATTTGCATACGTTAGGAAGTTCGTCACCTTCATTTACAATTATTAACCGAGCGAAAATGACAGCCGTCACCATCGAACGTCTACTAAGAATTGTTGTGTGTATACTTGTCACAATATGGAAAACAAAAGCCGCGGGATCAATGGAAGCTATTGCACTAGAAAGCGCCTAACTAAGTTTCATGATACCCACGCTGAATGTCACTCACCTATCTCAGATATCATCACATAAATTACAACACGTCGCTTTTCTTGGAATGGAAATAGTGTATATGAGTAGAGTATATGTGCCTCTACCCTCTTTGCAATGGAAGCAAAGTCGTCCGAGGTCATTGCTGCTGCGTCAGCTCAAGCCTCCAAAAAGTGCACAGCTGATGCAACTCTCGGAGTATATGACAAACGCGAAGCGCGGTGCAAAATTTCTACTAGTTCACTCTCGCAACTGCAGACTGCTACAGGGACGTTGTTTAGAAAAAAATTATTGCCACAAACGTCAATAACACTCAACAGAACATTTCCGTCTTAGACATACTCTAACGATGATGACAAGACAGACGTCATTTACATGAACATGGATATGAGATGACGTTAGTTCGATCAATTTGGTGGTAATAATGGACAATGATGTTTTTTTCTTCGTCCTAAGGCGATGAAAAAGGTGTACGTGGAAACCCCCATCTCCGGTTCAAACTGTCACTGGAAGCCGATCTCAAATACTCGTATCGTCACGTCACCTGGCAAAGCTTAAACCCCCTTCGTCGAAAGAATTTCTTTGCAACGAAGTTTTTTTTTATCCCTTTGAGCCAGTTACTTTTTCACTGCTACTATTCTCACATACATGGTATGCATACAACAGCTAATTTTGAGCAGTTTAACGCGACCCTGCTGACCAACTCATAACATTTCACTGCATCACCATTTTCTAATACTAATTTTATTCTAGTGATGAACAGCACAAAATTATATCATAAGCTCAAAAATGAAAAAAAAAGTAACAGCACTGACACATGGACGCGTTGATTCAGATGGACGCTGGATGAGCAACGCGTGACAAAGGCATAAACGGACACCACAATCACTGAATATGCACGGAGATCGAATCTGGCGTTTATGTCGAATACATTTAATTGCAAGAATATCACTAGCTAAAAAATTCAGCCCCGAAGCTTATCTATTCGACACGTTCCCGTCTATCGATCATACCAATCTGTAGTTGGGCACGTCCCTTGTAATAATGCCCACACTTTAGATATACTTTTTCTTGGTTGCAAAACAAAACACGCGAGTCACTTCCTTTACCAGCAACAACAACAAACTTGTAAGTCCCCCTTTAGGCATTCGACTAATACCATATATAATCCGCAAATAACTAGAAGAGACTCTGGCGCTGCGATCGCTCAGCGACCATGGTAGTCATAGGTAGTACATAGATTTGCCTAGTCTTTGTGTTTGCGGACTTTGAACGTACTTGTGGCTTTGTTTATTGTTGTGTTTTGGTTTCGCTTCGAATAAAATAACAAATCGTCTTGAACTTTGTGACCTCATTTCGACTGGTGAGCCTTTTAAAAGGTTGAAGTGGCCAAGTGTAATTGCTAAGCCTTTTCTGATTGTCGTCTCGTGGCAAAGCAGCTCCAAGCCGTGCGAAGCCAAATGGAACCGAAAGTACGAAGATAAATCCATGTACTACCCATTATTCCCATGTGGGCTAAAGCGCCGTCCGTTGCAACCAGCGACAGTTTCCTATAGTGTACTTATAGAAAACTCTAAGCCTAACGCAACCCAAGCGTGACAGCCATCTTTCACTTTGTTTTTTCTCATTTGATGTATTGATTCTATCCCGACCCAGTCCAAACGTGTTGTGCATATAACGTGATTTTGAACTGCCTCCAGGACCGGAGACATTGCTTGCTGCCTGCATGTCATCCAGTGTTGAACTGCCTCTGTGATAGGCACACCTTTGACCAATTGACCGTGTTATCTGATGACTTCGCCCCCTCACGTGACGTTAGGTTACTTTATGATGACGTCATATGGAGACGTCATCACGAGACGATTGTTTGCATGACTCGTATTATGGCAGACGACGAGGGATGCCGACGGTCTTTTTTCGGATTTGATGTGGCACTCAACACTTTCGCCTTCCAAAAAAAGAAGTTCACGGGAAAATTTAGTAACCACAATTAGAATATGAGCAGGTGAACCGCAGGAGTAAGAAAACTGAGTTCGAAAAAAATACAAAAAAATAAAGAATGACGAGATGAATGCGTACCCTATCCAATGGAGACTTCAACTAGCCCTCACTTTATTTCATCGGCAAAGCAAAGCTCAAAACAAAACATTGCGAAATGAACGGACGCCTTTTTTTTTTTTTTCTTGACGTCTGCAAGCGTAGGAGACTGCAGCGATTTATGTTGTTCCAGCTCTTCCGAAGGTCACATGTACGTGTTGAAAGAGAGAGTCGTCGGAGTAAGGGCACCCAGAACGATCAGCGTCAAGTTCCACGAAGACGGCTACATACAAGACGGGGCTTCTAGATTCCCAAGAAACACGCTGGAAACGCATCGATCGACGTCATTTGTCGTCGTTGCACCTCGACCTCTTCCTCTCTCCGTTCACCAGCACCACGTCCTGTAACCCTCCACCTCGATTTGCCGATATTCTTTTTTTTTTCTTGTTTACTTCATCAACCGACAAAGGCAGTTCAATAGCGAACCACTGCGTCTCGGGCGAGCGAGTTGACGCGAACCAAGAAGATGATGATGGGAGGGAAAAAATACTGAGACCGCTGGCAGCGACTGAGTCAGAACTCCGGGAACCCATAATTCGTCCCGATAACGGCCCTGTTTATTCGATGCGCGCGCTTTTTTTTTTCCTCGATACCCTCTAGCTCGACGGCGGTATACAGCAAACTCCCGAAGTCGTGGGAATGAAAAGGTCGTGTTTCTTCAACACGTGGCACATTGCTCCTCCCCCCCATCCTCCTCTTCCTCGCAACCTCTGGCGTGCGCGTATACCCGTCTTTCTTCCTCTAGCAGCCCATAAACATTTCGCCCCTTTTGGAAAGTCTATACGCGCATCACATCGCGAGTACATACGAAGCACACCGAAGTAATCAAAACCAAAAAAAAACGTCCTGAAAAAAAGATGCCCGACACAACAGTCAAAAACAAACGAACGAATACACAGCACTTTCAAAAGGGGTGCATCGCTGAAACACAGCCCGCAGAATTTCGAGAACCGTTTTGCCGAGTTCGGCATTACTGTTGCCACCCCTCCGTTGCACCATTTTCTCCCTTTTCAGCTCGCTAACGCAGCCACCCCACTTACAGAGGGGTCTTTTCTGTGTGCATTTTCAAGCTCCCCAGAGAACAAACAACGACAACGTCCGAGGCGCTTGTTTGTACACAACGTAATGGCGGCAACAAGACGCGAGCAGTCGGAGACAGTGCAGGGCGACAGCGTGGTCGGGGGGAAGAGAGTCATTTCGCCCGTCACTCGGGACACGCGACTTGTTCAACTCTCACACGCTGCAGGATAACATATTGGCACGAATTCGGCGTATCCAGAGTTTCATTCGAATTGATCGACACGAGAGAACAGGGCTTATATGCGTTTCGGTGCGCAGTACATGGAAAGTGTAGCACGCAAAACTGGGCTAGTTGGCTGATATCCACGAAGGAAGCAGCGCTAAAAGACGGCAACGCAAGAGGAAGAACAACAAAAGGGACATCGCCGGTTTCGCATCTTTTTCCAACTCGTGTTACTGGCGTTCAGCTCTGCGTTCACCACGGAAAGTAAGAATTTGCGGCTATACGTGAAAACTTCTTCACGGCTAGGCGGTACTTGCTTTGTGATGTAATTATCGCACAACAGAAACAAAAGGCAGGCAGGAAATAAAGACGCCGCCCGTCTTGTACTATCTGTGTTTGTTTCACGTGTATAGTTAACGGTGGACACACAGCCCCCCCCCCCCCCCAGGCACACCACGACATATATATATATATATATATATATATATATATATATATATATATATATATATATATATATATATATATATACTGAGATTAAACAGACAAGATTGCCAAGGAAAGTATAGGGGAAGTGAAGAAATGTGGGTGAAAAGATAACTTGCCATGGACAGGAACCAAACCTGCGACCTTTGAATAACGCGTTACTCGAAGGTCGCACACCCTTTCAACACCCTCTTAAAGGGTGTTAGCTGAACACCCTACACGAAGGGTGTTCAGCAAAATGTTAGGGTGTTCAACACCCTTAGAAGTAGGGTGTATCTGAAAACACCCATAGAGTGTTCCTCTGGCGACAAGCCAGTTTACACCCTTAAGGGTGTTAAAAAATTTACTTTGCAGAAGAGAGTTGAATGCACAGAAGCCACGCGATAGTTGTCGCAGGCCCCTGACTTACACGTGGTGTCAGGACCAGTTGCAGGACAGATACGCATGGGTCTTGTTCAGAACTTACGAACATCAGAGCTAAGTAGGCACGGCCAAAAAACAGCAGAGAGTTCTGGCTTGAGCAGACCACCTAAAGGTCTCCGAGCCGCACTCAGCGTTAAAATAATTGCCGGCTGACAGGCTAACCCCGCCGGCTGCAGCATCTCCGTCACCACCACTACCACAGTCTTAGAAACACAGTGTTGGTCACAGTGTCCTTCAAAGGCACGTAGCCACCTTAAGAATGGTCGGTCATTTCGCCATATCAGGTACAATATGGTTTGTCCGATGTTTCAGGAAAAGAACATCTGCAAGGTGTATACAGGCCTCAGTATAATACGTGCTTCAGTATAATATATTACGGTAAAGATCTCAAAAATATTTAAACGTGTCCGACTATGTGTTTTTCATTGCAACAGAAACAGCACGTTTTCTTTATCTCCCTCTCTGTTTCCCTTTCGCAAACACACTAAGTTACGTTCGTGGGAGAACATTTCAAGCAGTGATATCACTGGATAGATCAGCGAAGCTGGTTTATTGATCGATCGATCGATCGATTGATCGATCGATCGATCGATCGATTGATTGATTGATTGATTGATTGATTGATTGATTAACGTGTGGTGCTAAACGTCCCAAAACCACCAAATGATTATGAGAGACGCCGTAGTGGAGGACTTCGGAAATATTGATCACCTGGGGTTCTTTAACCTGCACGCAAATCTAAGCACACGGCCGTACAGCATTTTCGCCTCCATCGAAAATGCAGCAGCCGCAGCGGGGATTCGATCCCGCGACCTGCACGTCAGCAGCCGACTACCTTAGCTACTAGACCACCATGGCGGGGCACCAGTGAAGCTGAGAGGCACTTATAAGGGCAATATTTCTTCACCTGAATCACATGGACTTTATCCCATGCTTCTTTTTGTTTTCGTTGTTCGTAAGCTTCGTATAATCGTGAATAATGGTTTGTTTAACACCAGCACGACCAAAAAAAAAAAGCGAGATATACACAAAGAGAGGTATAAAGAAAGAAAAAAACAAAAAAGAAAGAATGTTCCGAAAGAAAAGCTGCCGTCGTCTTGCGACTCGCTGAATTAACCACAGAAAATTGTTTCTGAGTACCAACCACAGAGTTTTCATTTTTTTATCAACGAATAAAAGAATAAAACGGCGGTTAAGTATAGCGGCAATCGTTGCAATGACTGCCACACGATTGAGACTAATTCTTAGTTGCCTCTAATCAAGCTTTAATTGAGTAGATAACAGGTTCGTTCCCACGCCGCAGTGATCAGGCCGACTGGCTGAATAGACAACAGTTATATCGTTACGTAATACGAGGGTGGCAGGCCCCACGCAAGAGCGTGCGACCTGCATGAGCGGCAGTTCTGGTAACACACACAGGAAGTCGCGGTTTTTGGCCGGCGCCACGTCGGCATCACCTCCAGTTTGGCGCAACGCGCCCTCGGTATACGTGAATTCTGCTGCTTGCGAGGAGCGTACCGCCTAATTGAGCGCCTCGCCGCCCACCCCACGGGGCTCTCCCATTCCCGCTCGCCCGACGCAGAGGACGAACAAAACGCGAGCATCCCATCTCATCTACCGCAGTGCATCGCATAACGTATAATTCGGGCTAATTGTTTGTGACAGCTCTCCTAGGAGTGGACGAGGAGGAAGGAGAGGGGGGGACGAACTGCCGTGCAACCCTAATAGACGGCACAGCAGCGTCAGCATTAAAGCCAGCCGCAACAGTCACTCATACGGGAAGAGACTGTGACGGTCGCATTCATCTACCGCACTCGCCACATGGCCCCCAAGCTGATTCTCTCAAAACTCGGAGAACGTATTTTTTTTTCTTCTTG
This sequence comes from Rhipicephalus microplus, assembly GCF_043290135.1. Taxonomy (NCBI): domain Eukaryota; kingdom Metazoa; phylum Arthropoda; class Arachnida; order Ixodida; family Ixodidae; genus Rhipicephalus; species Rhipicephalus microplus. The sequence continues at coordinate 24,531,579 of NC_134703.1, forward strand.
TATTTCTTTTTGATCTTTTACGCGGAGCCTGACTGTCTGCTACCCCAACACCGCAGCACCGGCCTGCATTGCCCGCTCGCTCTCACCGTTCTCAACTGTGTACAGCGCGACCGAAGCCATGGAGCGCAGGGCTATACTCACTAGAGCTCACCGCGACGCACTCATTGGCCACAATTGGTCGCACCGACGATGGTCGGGTCGCCCCCCCCCTTCCACACGCAGCTCATGGTCTACCACCCCGCCGCGCAGCACAAACGCACATTCAGAGCCGAGCTGCATGAAACGACGGGCCACACCGAGCGGTTTATTGGCCGCGCACGTGAAAGGCTCATCTAGCCGTTGACCTTTTTCATCTGCGGCCGTGCGCTCGCAAGCAGCTTTCGACGTCGATGTGTGCTGCCTGGCGGGACCTCGGTGGCGACGGTGCATGCTTGCTGGCGCCTCGAACTCGCGACGTGGATGCGGGGGTGCGTGTGTGTGTGTGTGCGTATGCGATGTGTGTGTGTGCGCGCGCGCCATGATGCCGCTTCTATAAGGCGTCGGCAATTGGCCGCGTTCTTGAACGCGACCAGGGCGGAAGTGAAGCCCCGCCATGGGAGCCAAACCTGCATCGTGCGCTGCCGGTGGTGCCCTTAATTGGTTCTAACAGGCGAGCTCCAAGAGAGGCATTCGTAGAGAGCGCGTCGCCTCCGCTTCTGCGAGTTTATAGACGCGTGCGGCCGACTCGGAAGAGTGGAGCAGCGTCCATGCGATAATAGCGCGATCGTCACTTATGCATATAGACACTCTTATTGGTCGTGCATGTCGTCTGGCGTATAGTCATGAAGTGCCACCCTGCATGCTTACGTTGCTTGCTATACACATCCACGAGGTTAATAAAGTACTAATTCGCTTATGTGTATAGACCCTTTCAATGTTTACAAACACAGCCCCTTGAAGACATCCGCTTTAGTCCACCGGTGCTCCCTAATAGCATAGGTGAACAACGAGAACTTCAATCGACGCGCCCACTGATTTTCTTCCTATATTTGGCAAAATATATTGAAATAAATGTTTTAATGAGCTACATAAAGATTATGAAACATTTTCTTGTACTTTACGCACGTTCCTTTTATGTGAAAAACGAAACAGAGACTTCTCTTGCCTTTGAGAAGAACTTGAAAACGTGCTTTCAGCTTCGACGTTAGGAGCTGGTAAATGATATGACCGGAATTTTTTTTTTTTGGGGGGGGGGGGGGGGTACAATGCTTGTGACAATGAAACCGTCTGTACTTGTGTGTTGATCTATGTTTGTTTTGTGTTAGGTTTGTTTTAACAATGGTTGAATACTACGAAATAATTAAATCATGGTGATCAGGAACCAACCACATCATGCAAGGGCTAATTTGGCCACCTGGCTTCTTTCTAACTATAGCCCCTAAGGCACAAAAAGATTCTGAATTTTCCTCGTTGTCAGAATACAGACAACAAAGCTGCGATTTCCTTGATAGCTCGAGAATGGTAACGCATATAGACTCCTATGAGTAATTAGTTGATTTTGCTTTCTTACAGGTGTGAAAAGTTTTGGGTTCTGTTATGTTGGCGCTGCCGTTTATTAACTTCAGTGTATGGAGGCTTTGTCTGCTCCCTGGTGAAATGGGAAACCAGGTGATGTTTCATATATTACCACGTCTGAATACAAAATGTCCGCATCCCGCACTTGTTTCATGCTGACGCTTCTGCAGAAGCCCGGTAATTTCGAAGTGTAATTTCACATTCTTGGTATGTTTTTGTCCTATTAAAAAGGGAAAGACAGTACTGTAATTATACAAATTATTTGTAAGCAGATTACCATCTACGTACGTTATTTTACTCTCCACATCATCTCAAGCTAAGTCTATTCACAACAAATCCACAGCCACTTCTGAAATTGACTACTATATAGCTGCAATAGAAGCACCTCGTATACCGCTGGGTCACGGTGCTTAAGCAAGTGCCATCTTCTATTTATGCGCTATAAAAGTTTCTCTATAGTACAGTCAGAACGTGACGTTTATTTCCTTCGGGAGCCAGATTACAAATACGTTATGAACTGCTATCATACGGACCCCGTTAAGACAACAAGGACTACAAGATGAGACATTGTAGATCAGTTCGTAATTACAGGTGCGTGACAGCGATGAAGTAGATAGCAGAGGTGAGCAAGGCTACTTAAAAAAACACATGACAAACAACAAGCTCTCTTAACTGGCCACGTTAATTACGTTTTATCCAAATCTGCTCACTAAAGGTGGCCCCGGTTCAATTTGTGAACGAACCACGTTCGAACGATGCCTGAACTGTTTACTTCGTTTCGCTTTACAAAAGCCTTACACCATACAGTCAGCAAGGCTCCCGTCTGTGCAGGAAAGCACGCCACACAGGGCGGCATCCTCGGGCGCCGTCCGGCGAGCATTGACGCACCGAGGCCCCGAGAGGGCTGCCTGCCTATTGAATCTCATTCCCACGTTCATAAAAGCCGGCCCCTCAATGAGATAATGAATGGATATAAATAGACGGGCCACGAGAGCAGTAGAGGAGCCGACGCACCGCGGCACATACGGGGAGCATCACGTCTTCTCGTGCAGAGACCGTCAGAAGGCTTTGTGGTGTACACGCACCGTACAGGTTGGGTTATCTAGACCCACACTCTACAACACTCTATTTTGATTACTAGTAGGTAGATGCCATGACGCTCTTTTGTGTTCCACTTTTGAGGTTGCCACGCGATGGTCCTCTCTCCCTCTGTTCTATTTAGTTTGTCGCTATAGCTGTCATGAGGTTGACTCTTCGATTAGTCATTGTCTGATCGGCCATTGTCGATAAGAGTTTGGCTGGGCGAAAAGAGAGAGAGAGAGAGAGAGATAAATAGAGAGGAAAGGCAGGGAGGTTAACCAAGCTTGGCTCGGTTGGCTACCCTACACTTGGGATGTGGGAAAAGGAGAATAATAGAACGGAAAGAGATAGAAAAGAAGAGGAGTAAGAAAGATAAGCATGAATAGTCAGCTCGAGACTACGCAGCACGGTCTCGTACAGTTCTTTCAGAAGCAGTCGTGAAGTCTGGTGGTCCTTAAAAAGTACAAGAGGGCTTTCGTGGCTTTGAGCGTATGGGAAGCCGTCGGCCAAGGTCCCAGGATCTTCTCTTCTGCAAGCGGCCGTGGATCCAGCTGACAGAGCTTGGCTTCCATAATACGTCGTTCGGTCTGGTATGCTGGGCAATGACATAGAATGTGCTCAAGCGTTTCTTCGCAGGCGCAGATGTTACATGGCGAAGTGCTGGATTCTCAATAAACTCTCGAGTTCACCGCCGAGGTGTATCTTTCACATGGCCCAGCATGACGACTCGCATAAGTAAAGCCACACCTTGGTATACATATACCCGTTCTTAGCGCGATCATGATTTGCAAACCGACACGTTTTGTCCCCGATTACATGCGCATCGCACCACGTAATTTATACAAGCCCACGACGACCAGCGTCCCTTAAGAATTCGCCTAGAATCCTCAGGCGGTTTACACTTCACGTAAAGAAAGGTAATATACAGCGAAATGTAATTTCTACGAAGAAGTATATGATGACCGTGGTAGTTGTTTTGACAAAATTAAACTCATCTCTGTGCTCGTATATGCGAGTTCCCTGCAAATGTACCTTCTCTTTTATACCATCTCACTCGCGTGCCCTTTTTATGTTTTCTTTGCTTTTTTTTTCATACAGCCATCCTTTGTTCCAGTACAGCGACGTCGTTCGTGAGCATACAGCGACACAATGATCGGCTGCACATCAACCGCGCGCTTAGATGTACACGAACTCCTCTGGGAAGAGGAGAAACAAAAATAAAATAAAAATAAAACAAAGAAAATAACAAAAAAGAAGAAAACAAGACGTACAGGACGAGAAACACTTTCCGATCGTGGCTCAGGTGTGGTCTGGGTCTCCAGGGATCTCGTCTAGGGTCGGGAGGGAAGGAAAAAAGCCTCAAACATCGATTCGAGGTGCACCGCTTCGAAGCCGCAGATGGAGAAGAAGGGCCGCGGGAACAGTGTGAGGAACTCAATACAAGCACACAGACGAGAGGGCTCACACCTTCCTTCGGTTATACGTTCTTTCTTACCCAGTTCCTCCTCTGTAGTTCGCAATGCTCCAACAACTGCCTTTGTTGCGAACGCGTAGGTGAATGTAGTCTTCTGCTTTTTCTCATATATATCTCTGCTTTTCCCTCTTCCCTCCGTACATCCTCTCATATCGTTTTCCTCCGCGATGCTCCTCCAACCCCTTCGTTCTGCAAGAAAAGGCCCGTTAAGACAACGACTTCTAAGAGGCCCCAGTCTTGTTTGGCTGCCTTCCCTTCGCGCTTCTTCCTCCGGCGTCAGCAGACTACAGCACACCTTGACGCATAGCGCTGAGACGTTCCTGCCCCTTGCATCCTTGCAGGATGGCTGCGTCCCTGGGGAGACTCACCCCCGCGCCATCTTTCCTTTGAGGTCTCGGTGCCGACAAGCAAAACCGAGAGGGGATCCGTGGTGGCGGGCAACCAACCGGCCAGCGGGGGTCAAGGCACACAGCCGCGCTAATGCTCGGGCAAACTGAAAGCGTAGTCGACGCTCTTTTCTTGGGTCTGTGTGTACGCTGCCGTTGGCGGGGATGCGGCCCCTAAACGGCGAAACTGAGGTCCGTGCGCCAGCCGTGGTCTGCAGGAGCCTGAGCCGCTATGGCCAGTTCTGTTATACATACACCATATCTGCTGTACATGGTTTGATGCGAGGAAACACGAAGGATAGGGATGGAGAGAGAATGCGCTACTTTAACACCGAATGACGGAGCTTGTAGAATTACTCACATATATTGGGGCGAAGGTCTTTGTGGTTGAGGCATGTGCCTCCTTATCACCGTAGCCAGCCGATGATGACGAAAAAAGACAAGCGCGTTCCAGACCACATATTCTCTTTCTGTCGTCACGGCACAGCATATGCAAGGTATCGACTACACGCTGATGACAATGATGATCACGGTCAACGATTGGCTTAAGCAGAATATGACGTCTCGATATGCATATGCGATTCGTATGGCTGGAAACAACCAACAACCACCAGAGGAACGTGCACAGACCTCAGCTTTGCCAACTGCAGGCTAGATCCGATACCACAAAACAGTAATAATGAAGGCAAAGCGAAATTCACAACTCAACACATGTCATTTAGGACCAATTAGCATTGTATGTAACTGTAAACCACTTTATCACTCATATAGATGCGTGAGTTCTCAATGTCACGGATGGCTTACAGTTACACCGAACCGTCCCACTGCTCTGCCCAATCATCATCACTCACTTCATGGATATGCCGTGGTCTTTTTTTTTTTTTTACTGGAAGAAGACAGGTGATTATAGAAATGTCGTAGGCCCATGTGCTCAGATTTGGGTGCACGTTAAAGAACCCCAGGTGGTCAAAACTTCCGGAGCCCTCCACTACGGCGTCTCTCATAATCATATGGTGGTTTTGGGACGTTAAACCCCACAAATCAATCAGTCAATCAATCAATCAAACAGGTGATTATAAAAGTGTATGACACTTGCATTTTTTGTATGAAAGCCAGCCCTTGTATCGCTCAGTCATGACGTCGATTCTGTTTTTCATAGTTCGTAAAAGTGTGCATAGGCTAAATACAATTTATCATGGGTGCAAACTTTTTCTCTTCATTATAATTAAGCACCGAGTTATAAAAAACAAATATAGTGTGCCTGTGTGTGTTTGTGCGACTCTCTCTCTCGCATCTCTGCTTGGCCTCGTTGCGTATATTCAGTGCACATGGTTCGCTACTTCGCTCATAGATCAGCATCAGAAACTGTCATCTTAAATGCGTAAGACTGAAGTAAATGAAATGTGCGGTCGAGATATGTCTGCATCAGGTTTATCAACCGTGTGTACTGTGCACAGCTCCAGCAGTCAGCTTTGATACCTATGCTTAAATAACAAGAGACATCACACGCATTCCCATCCTCTCATCCGCATACCTTCCGTCCCGTCACGCACACACAACCTCGTAAGGACAAAACCTCATAAGGACAAAGCCGCAGTCCTCTGTAATCGCATCTGACTGAATTCAAGTTCTTCGAATGGCTAATTGAAACCACTTTCGGTGTATAAAATAAAAACAACAACAACTTTGAAGTATTATTTTTTATGTCGCAGCATTTCGTAAGGGTCGCCTTTTAAGGAGCGAAAAAGGTTTCCGTTTCACAGAGGCATCTCAGTTTGAGCACCCCGAAGCGAAATGGAAGCATTTTACACTTCAACCCTCTTCTTTTCCAGAGGCACTTAACGAGAGTGGTCTTCGTTACTGAGCACGTCTCTCAACGGACACACCTTGTTATAATGAAAGCGTCTAGGTGCTGGAGCTTGAAAGACCAGATTCCTGGAATTCCTGAAGTGAATGTCTCGAAGACAAGAAAAAAAATGAAGATTGCCATAAGGAGCGCAAATTTAGAAACAAAAACAAACTAGTAAGGTAAAATGGTGCGGGCGCCTAATTAACCATCGCCTTCAACCCTTTTATTCTTCTTCATCTCTTTCAGGCAGAGCGGAGCTTGCAAGGTGTACATTACACACTAAACAAAAATGACCTGAAATAACCTCAAAAACTGGTTAAACCATTTGTCCTCTAGCGCACTACCTTTCCTGGGTTTTTTTTACCACCTACTACCGAGGTAAAAATTTACTCTCGTGCTAACTGAGTTTTTGAACGTAGCGAGAGTAGTAATTATTTACCCCAGTGAGGTTTTCAGCGAGTATAGAGAGAGTAAATTTTTACTACCTTCGCAAGGTTTTTGAGGTGATTACTGGGAGTTATTTCTGGTGGTGAAAAAAAAATAAAAATGACGGTTGCATTCGCCCAGAGTCGAGAAATTTATTGCATAGCGGAATTGATTGAATTTATTGAACGGCAGAATTGGTGACACATACATTCACATAGAGACAAACACACACACACAACAAATGCAGAATAATACACCACTAGCACAGACTGCACGCGTTCCTCGACTACACTTCGTCAATCCGGCATATATATAGGCACGACTTTTTGACCGGCAATGTAGTACCGGTAGGAGAGCTCTTTTTTTGCATCGATTAACGACAACGCTTGAAGGTGCAAGCGTAAGCTTCAGGTGGGCTGCGGGGCACTAAATGTCGCACCAACCTTTTATTATAATCTACACGATCTCACCTTTTTGATTATCCAATAATTGCTTGGCAGACCAGGCTCTTTGCCCCACGCGTGTTAGCACTGCTGATGCACAAGTCCACAAAATATACCTAAGTACGCACAAAGCATGGTAGCTCAATGATTTTCATTCAGCGACGGTGCACAAACACAGTAGCAGCACGTATTCATCACAACGGGCGTAGAAGAGCGGTCCAGGCCGGCGGCGTTCTAGGCCTTTTTGAGGAGCACGGCTATCCGATAAAACACAGCTGGTGATCACAGAACACATATCCTGTGCGAATTTCGTCGTCATTTCAGACACAAATGAACACGTCACCGCTATCTTACGGGGACGGGGCGGTGTATGCACACTTCCAACGAAAGACCACTATCCGGGTTTTCTTCGTGCTCACGGGCAGCCTCTTGTTGTTTCCGTCTGCCTCGTATCGGCTTCGCGCTACATGTTTGAGAACAGTTGGTGCATGAGGTGGGCAATTCGGGCAGCACTTTTTTCATGCAGGCATCGCCTACTGTGGAACAAAATATATGCGATGCTTCTTTCACCTGCCCCGGCGACACACTCCCACTGGTCACTGGTGGCCACGGCTCTGTGACGACGACAGAGTGAAGCATTTCGCTTATTGCTTCTCCAGTAGGCAAGCACGGACGATGACACCAGATTGATTTTGTTACCACTGGCAGATCTTCACAATTCGGCTCGGAAGTGAGATATCCACGACGTGCAGGTTCAGAGGCGCTCGGAAGAGCACGGTCGCTCGGTGATGTAGGAAACACGTGAGATCCATCAGCCCAACCAGACACACAGATACAGAGCTTCTTGCACTGTCTGTCTTCAGGGCCACCGCCGAGCAAAAGCAACATTTTGCGAAAATATGCAGGACAGCTTTCCACAGCAGGTTTTCTTTCTTTTTTTTTTTCTCTTTTGAGAGCCCCCCCCCCCCCCCCCGTCTTTTTTTTTTCGTTCAAAGAATGCTGTTCTCGCTTGTTGTGCTTATGCTGCCCCCAGTTCCAGTAAAAGTGCGCTGACTCGAGGTCAGTCCAGAGGCACGGCGATGCAAAAAAAAAAAAAAAACATCTTTGGGCTTCGCGTACCTCAGTATTCAGTGAGAGCGTCACAAGGGGGGTATGGGGCAAAAGCCGCCGAAGCAGCTGCACCTTGCAGTCACGTGGTAATAAACTCTGAAACGCAGGTTAAAAATCACGTGGTAGAAAACTCCCTCAGTGGTAAAACTGGATTTTGACATCCTTTTACTACTTGCCTGAGAGGTGGTGGTAAAACTATGTCATGTACCATCTTTTACTCCAACGCGCGGTAGTAATTTTAAACCCGAGAGAGTTTTCAGAGGCCATGAGCCGGAAAAACCCCAAACTCGGATAGTTTTTGCTTACAGTGTACGACAGCCCTCGGTCACTCTTAAGGCGGTTCGCAATACTCTGTCGCGAATGCGTTCTTTCTCTTAGCACCGCAATTTGGTGGGGGCACAAAAGGAGGTGCGATGATGAGAATAGAAAAAATAAAGACGCTATAGGTGAAGTATATAAATCCAGGTCGAAACCGATCAGTGAAGCATCTCCTCACAAAAAAGAAAAGCACAGCTTGACGTGAAAGACGGTTTAAATATATCGGGGATGCCTCCGAAAGAAGCCACAATTAAACGGAGAATCGGCTCGAGACAGTCGTCGGCCCTGGCGATTGATACGATCTTCTTACGTGCCTATAATCTCGTTCGGCTAACAGGATGGCCAACAATCGCTCAGTCGTCGTGGGCTTTTTTGCCTGTAGGGGCGTCTAAACGGTCAAGTCGCATTTCTTTTCCCACTCGTTTGGCGAACGGTATTTCGACTCTATATTGAAGCCGGAATAAATTTGACCTGATCGAATACTTTCTCGGCCCTCTTTGTTCGTCTAATGGTACGAACAAAAAACGACACCGGTAGGAAAGAATGCGAGCTTCCTGCGCACAAAGGCACTGTCTTTTTGTGGAAGAAAACGGCCGTAGGCAATAATCGACATCACGGTTTCCGGAAATTAATCACTCAATGGCCCGCACCTCGTTAGCTTGAAATTCTACGTAAATGCTGCGACAAGATCCAATAAACTTCCACCCCGGTGTTTTTCACCCTCCTTTTTGCAGGGTCATTATAGCTTCCATGGTCTCTCTCTAGAACACTGACAATAAATAACATTAGCTGAAAAAACTTGATAAGCCACCTAGCACTTACAGTTGAACGAGTTTAAAAATATCTCTTGATGTAACTACACGAATAACTTTAGCAAGCAATCATGCGCCCCGCCTGTTCTTGCTTAAGTGCTTCAATATTTCAGCTATTTTTATACCACGATACGACTTATGTTTTTTGGTGGTAAGTAGGTCATCGCTGCAGTAGTAGTAGTAAAAACGAAAGAGACACAGAAGGCTATAAAAAAAGTGCCAGGTCATCTTGTAAACTTTGCGCGCTAAGCTTTTTTTTTTTTTTCAGTAATTTGTCACAACGTTCCGACGTGTGAGCCTCATCTATATTGTGCACTGAAAGGTTAACCGGCCATTGAAGCCACACCATACCAATGTATTAATCCATTGCATATAAGCCTTGAATGGCAATCTTACGCAAAATATTGTACGCGACAACACGCTGCCATATATGTCAGCTTAATTTGGCCTAGCTTAGAATGTATTCACAGCTTTATATACTAAGGTGTTAGTAATCAGGCCTTTGGAGTTGAGTAAAATACAAAAAGGTTGTGCTCAAATGCAAAACTCAATGCTCGGCTAAGCCTCTCATTAGAGGGACACTTTAGTGAAACAATCAATTATTTTAGACTGGTTAGGCATGCTCTGACAACTGTGGTGTCGTTAATTTCTCTGACATATCTTTATTATTAGATGAGAAGGCTGCGGCGGCTGCATTTCCGATGGAGGCGGAAATGTTGTAGGCCCGTGTACTCAGATTTGGGTGCACGTTAAAGAACCCCAGGTGGTCGAAATTTCCGGAGCCCTCCACTACGGTGTCTCTCATAATCATCAGTGGTTTTGGGACGTTAAACCCCACATATCAATCAATCAATCAATTATTAGATGAGAAACTCAATGTCAAGAACCTTACCTTTAAATATCCCGTCGAAATCCTTAAATCCCCAATGGTGAAGTCACGGATTTCAAATTGTTTTTTTTTTGTATTTTACCAGTGCCTCAAACATGTTTTTTGAAACTTTACTGGTGGGGCTATGCTAAGTATCTGGCTCCTTTAGAAGGCAATGTACTTCGTTTTTAACGACAAGGGACAACGTTGGCTCTAGCAGGCGACATCAAAATGTGTGACGTTATATGGTGACTGCGGTGGGAACGCTTACGCTTACCAAGCGTCTTCAGCGTTCAAGGCATTGAACGCTTATTGACTATCAAGAGTCTTCTTACAGCCACCGTGCTGTCTTTCGTGTCGTGAGAGAGGTCGTTTTCCTGTTGTTGTTTAGTGTCCATTTAAAGGGCTCCTAAACCACTACACGTTCTGTGACGAGAAAATGATTTCTTACTCTCCTTCACTACCCTTCATACAGGTGCTACTTGTGCACCCCACTTCTTTTTTTTTTCTCTTAAACAAATGGACAAAGTTAGCACTGCGTGTCCATCCTATACCAGGATTTTACACTTTTCGGCTACACGCCAACAACTCGTGCACAGTCCTAGACGCACGAAATGAAGCGAAATACGGTTGTGATGAGAGACAAGGTAGAAAGTGCGTGCGGCGCTGCATGGCAAAGCAAAATAAAACAGGATAGCGTACAAAACACAACTGATATCCCTCACATATGGACAAATGAACAGCTTTTTTCTTCATGACGTCATTAGAACAGACTGCTGGCGTCATGAATTGCGCTGAAAAGATGGGCGACACCATGAGAGAAGCACCCGCTCGTCATGTTTGCAGAAGTTGTTTAGATGCCCTTCAACGTTAACCCGGGGCCGGATTAATTCGTCAAAGGACGTCGCCATGTCGAGTAAATGTTTGTCCACGAAATGTCTTGCGTCGACGACAGACATGACATTTCACTCGCAGCAGTGACCGCCTGCACTGACGGACTCGGGGTAGCTTATAACATTTCTGTAAGCAGCATGTTCACATTAAGAGAGTCAACTCCGTTAAGCGGGCTTGCCAGGGTAATACACGGGCAGCGAGCAATGCTGATAGGCTTTACTCAGTGCCTCAGAAACCATCGCGGCCCACGGGCAAGGATCTCGGGGGCGCCCGGCGTCCGACCGAGCGGTAATCTTCAATTTCTCCTAATCCCGAAGGCGGTACACGTGTATTCATGCCGACGCTGGGATCGCCGGAGGATTCGTTCAGGAGTCAAAACGACCGGGGGATTAACTTCGGGAGCCACTTGGACGTTTCGGTAAAGTAAGAAGGAACCATGCAACCCCCCACCCCCTTCCAAGAAAAAAGAAAGAACTGATGAAAAAGAAGGAAAACCCCGGCCCCCCTTTTCTTCTGCGCGCGTAATCGACACACGCGCACGATTCTCTTTTCCTCCGTACACTCCAATGACGTCGGAGCCAGACCACCGCGTCTCGACTGCTGCGGGGATAATCGAGGCTGTATTCTGGGGAAGGAACGTGATTCTAATCACTTCCCGTCAGTCTAGATCATCAGCGAGCGTTTTCAGAGACGTGCCTCCCCTAGAGCGCGCAACCGGCCACGGAGATAACACGGCGCGGCGGTGGTCTTCAGTGATAGACAGATTACGCGACCCAGAGCGCGTGGAAGTTCTCCTATAGAGCTCGGAGCTAAGAGCTCACGTGACATGTTAGAAGCACGACTATTCTTCGATGGGCGCACCAGTCAGCGGACCGGAGAAATGGTTCCGAAAATCACGGTTTCATCGTCGGCTTTTTCTCAATGCCGTTAGGTGCGCTTCTGAATCTCCATCCTAATGTTCAGTGTCTGGGTATATTCGCTGTATGCAATGATTCGTTGTACATAGACATTCATTTCACAGTACTATTTTCATAGAACAGCCACGGCACTGCATGACCATCCTTTATAATAATTTTTTGTAGTTCGCTCAAGCAGCCAACTTATAACATCCACGACACGCATATCTCAGCGGAGGTGTCATTCATTGCAACTGCCACCAACGAGAAGTACAACTTTTTTTCCGTCATGTTTTTTTTTTTCGAGCAGCTACAAACTTGTACGGCCTGGCCCTGGACACCTCGAACATTACCTAAATATCTTCTTTACAGGCCCACCTTGTTAATTCTCATTGATAATAAAACAGTGGTTAGTGTTTATTATTAACTTCATTAATACTCCAGCAACTATTAAATTCCACAAACAAAGAATATTACCCTCAAGGTATTAAACTGAGGTCAACAGAACATATGTCGTCACCACTGTTTGTCATGCCGTTCATGATATTCCTAGAACATCGGTGTACCTTCGTTGTACGCTGTGTACATGTTCAACAAGCTCAGTTTCTCAGCCTTGTCGTACACTTTAACGTCCAAGTTGTCGATGCATAGACGTCTAATTACGAATAATATACACGTTCTTTTTATTCTTTTCTTTTACTATAAGTGTTCGCACTGCTCCAGTACACTCAACTATCAAACGCCGGTCATTGGGGTTCACTTTGTAGTACATAACATGATACAATGTTTACAGTGAGTAAATGTGCGCTGTGTTTGCTCTTGACACGTCACGCAGACCCGGCCACTTTTCACCGATTTGGTGTCGAGCTCTCGTCCGTCATTCCCTCGCTGCAATAAGCTCCGCCAAAGCGAAAAAGAATGAAAATAGACGCATGCGCTAGACGTGCGACTTCAACAGCTGTTTTTGTGTCGCAAGCCACGGCTAATTCGAGACTTTTTTCACACACGCATGCAAACCAGACAGGGTGATGACGAGAGTTACATGAAACGTACAGCATTTCCAGAAGCGCGGCTGCGCGTAATCTAAACGGATGACGTAAATATGCTCTTCAGTGACGAATCCTCTTTACAGACACTCTCATGCGCACAGCCTCCTTGCGTACGTGATTTCTGCGCGCGACAATGTTACGTGGGATAGACTGCGCACGTTTTGTGACCTTTTGTTTTGGATGCCGTATTTTTGCTCTCTCGCCGTCTCAACAACGAAGGTTCCGAAACCCCGCGGCACATGACACGCAGCCGAGGAGGTTCCTGCGAACGTGACACTCAACGTTCACTCCACGACCCTCCATGACAAAAACAAAAAGGGAGGGGGGACACAAAAAAACATAAAGTAAAAGACACACAGGAGCCAACGTCCTGGAGGCACGGAGATGCCCCCGCGGTCGTCTACTGTGTCTCAGTGTCGAATGTCGCGCTTCGAGCCACTCACTTCCCTTCATTTGCACCTTTTAGCAGCCGGCGGTGCCGCGAAGGGCGCTTCGCCGCAGTGCGAGGACGTCGCGAGGCGGGGCACTTTGATGAAACCCTAGCCGGTCCGCACGGTACGTTGAAGAGGATGGACGGAAGGCGGCGGGGGGTTCTGTCTGTGTGCGCCCGTTCTCCCACCTTTTGCGGCCCCTATTACCGATCGTCGAAACGTGGGAGCTGCGCGACATACGACGCTCGCTTTCCGCCGGTGAGGTGGAAGGTCGGGGTAGTTTACCTTCACAGGAAGCCTTCGAGCAGAAGCATTCACGAAGGCTCCTTAGCCTTTACCTGATTCTATGCGTCATCTTAACAAGAGCTCAAGAGCTAGTGTGAATAGTGGTGAATTACAGGACTAAAATTGTTCCAAGCAGAGTGTGTTGTGTGAAGACTAATGAGGCGTTGAGTACAAGTGTACGAACTCGCGTTTTCTACGAAATAACACCAGCTAACTTCGCAGAGCAGAGGAGCACAAACAGATAGGACACGCATAGATGCGAAAACCTATGTGATTAAAGATATAAACTACATACGGAACCTTTTTTTTTCGCTGCATACTAGTATGTGCGTGAGCTTAGTGACATTGTATAAAAGCTTAAATTTTCATTCATGCTTGGAATGACGTGCATGATCGGGCATAATACATGCTGGCCTATATTTAAATGATAAGCGAAAAAAGTGACATCATACCGTGTCTTTTTATAAAACAATTCTTCTCATTCAGTTCCGCGTTTTTTTTCAATAATGTTGTGTGACGCATTTCCTACCTTTCAAAGTTGTATATCATAAATCCTATGCAACTACAATAGTCGTACATGCTGTTCTACTTTTATAACGCATTTGCCTCTGCTTATCGTTTCTGAGAAATTGATTTTCGAGCAATGGACGCTGAGGGTGAAGGTAAGACAGTTAAGAATTCTGCGTTACTTGCTGAACTTCTTAATACCAAGGCATACAGATGACTCCACAAACTCATTCAGCGTTCGACATTCTGTCAGGAGAGGGGCTTCCAAAATCAAGGGCGATAGGTGTTGCCTGCCGACAGTAGGCGCCACAGGAACCAGCTCGAAGGCCAGACTTCATCGCGAAACGTAGACTGAAAGAGATAAAAAAAAACAGAAAGAAAAAGCTGGTACACAGGATGTTGGGGTTAAAGAAAGGGGTCAGCACGTGAACGGGGCGTCGAGGTGAAAGAAGGCAAATGTGGCACGCGCCAGCATGTGGTGCTCTCAAGTTGCGAACCCCCGCAGCCGCTCAAAGGAGCCCTCGGCGTGTTTCACAGACCGCCAAGGACAGAAAAACGCGTTGCCCTCAGTATTCGTGAACGCAGGAAGAGAAAGAGCGAAAGAAGAGGGGAAGGGGCACTGCACGTGCCCGAAGCCGCTCATCCGTACACCCCTGAACCTGCAGAGCATATATAGTTGAACGCCGTGCCTTCGTACTGCGCAGCGCCAGCCGATGTTCGGCGTAAGGTTCCCCCACAGTTCGCACCGGCTGTCGGGAAAAGGTGCTGTCCTACAGCGACCTCGGTGCCAAAAGGGAAACAATGTACATAAGGAGAGAATGAGCGGTGACGACCGTGTGCAGGGACCGTGATGCAAGTGTGATGTTGCTCCCGTTTGCGATGACCCGATATATCTCGAGGCGTTGTTTTACTTCTGTTGTGTTATCTGTAGGCGGACGAAAAAGAATTAACACACTCGACACACGCAACCAGTGCGTTCACTTCGGAGGAGAAGAAACCCCAGAAGTTCTTCTCGACGAGTTTTGTCAAGCAAGTGTTACTAGCTACTGTGACAATTTTATTTTTATTTTTATGAAATATATAATTATTTGTTTCGCCGAAGTAGTAAGAACAAGTAATAAGGACGATGTTGTAATAACTGCATTATCAAAGTAACTATTGCTGATGTCGGAATAAAGATGTTGATGTTTTACGATGCACTTCTGCGTTAAGTCAGAAGTAAGCTAGTTGTAATTGTGGATGTATTGAATACCTGTGAGCTGTTCATTTTGTTCATAAACAATTGCTGCTCACACTTACCGAGCTCAGAAATCATCCAGCTGCCTAAACAATAGTTTTTGTTCTTTTCAACTTTTCTTGAAGTACACATGCTAGACGAGTGTACTTACTGACAGAAAATATCTCTACATTTTCCATCTAATTTACACACGTCAAGTCAAGCTGCATCTACCATCAGCACAACAGCAATGCACCTCACTTCAACCTCGTTTTCTTGGTCTTACGAGGACGAACGTCCCCCACTCTCGCTTCGAAAACGTGTCTATAATAAACATAACTACCAGCGAGAGGGTGACTAACCGCGCACACTCATTCACTGCAATTCGCAGCCCAACTATTGGCACGGGAAAGGGGGACCACAGTCCTGCAGTGCACTTTCGGAGTTCATTTGCTCGGTAGGGCTAAAGATAGAGAGCGCATACCGATGCTCGTGCGCCTTCTGCGAGAGGCAACCCCACACGCGTAAACTTTGTTTTCTTATAGTGCTCACGCGTGCTGTAGTTTCGGTTGCTCTTAGTGTACACGGGTTCCTTCCAGGAAGGTGATTAGACCAGGCGAAGAACGCTCCATCAAGAGATTCACGCGAGGCGAGTACACAGCCGGTGAGCTCGCTTGACTCGACTTCTCGCCCCCCTGATGCAGGGGGGTCCAAAGCAGCTCCCTGCGTGGTGCGTCACATCCGGTTCTCTCCTGCACACATGGTGGGTTCACTCTATAAATGCAACCGAAGGCAACTGGTCGAAAGAGGTGTGCTCCTGTTTGTGTGTGTGTGGATGCACGGAGTAGCATGCGTGTCTACGTGTGTGCTGAAGAGTTCTTCGTTCTGACATGTGTGGTGGTGAACTCAGGCCGGAGATACGAACCCTCCGATTACGCCATACCGCCTGCTTGCTGTGTGCGGCTACGAGAGAGTTAATAAATGGAACGAAATACATGTCCGAGGCTACGTACGCTACTTGATGAAGTAAACACTGGCGGCGGTAAACGTTGAAGTACGAAAAAAAAATGTTAAGGAATAGAAACAAAGAAACGAAGAAAGATTGCCGTGTGAGTGATTTGCCTCGACGTGCGCGCATGCGTGATATTTTGGCGCGCTTTTGTTTTCTAGTCTCACTGTCGCGTACAGCTCGGCAGGACGCTTGGTCGCCGGTGGGGCGGAGGGAGAGAACTGCGTCGTCGTCGTGATTAGATCCTGTCGCTGTTTTGCAGAAGCGGCAGCGCCAAGAGTCGAGCTACTTCTGTACATACACCGGGGGCCGTGTTTGTCTTTCGCGCGTTGCCGGGGTCTCGCCTTCTATTTCTTTCCGCGCGTCTCTTTGCTCTTATCTCTGGTGTACGTAGCAGCTATATAGGTCCACAACGTTCTTCGCGCTGATGCTACGCGCTCACCGAGAACAACCAAACTGTAGAAGATAGTAGATGCGCGCGTTTTCTAAAACACGTGGGAACTGCCGACCACGCCTCGCAGAAACTAAGAAGAAAAGTATCCTCACATGTGCTTCCAAGGCCCACGGGCACGAAAAGTTTTTTCGTGCCAGTAGGTGCTCGCTTTAAATTAGAGAAGCTTGGCTGGCAACCGGTAGCACTGGTGCTAGCAAATAACTGAAGGGCTGTGCGCGCGGTAAACATTAAGCAGCGGAAGCTGGTAATGAAGAGGAGCTCACGCCTTCGCACAACGATCTAAAGTTTTCGATCTATTGATGCGACAGAAACTGAAATGAAGTGCAGAGGTGTTGAAACGATTGGCGTATGATGCATATAGGGGTCTCACTCCGCAGTGAAGTGACTTGAAAGCGTTCTGCACCTAACACGCCTCACATCAGAGCAGTTACTTCGGACGCCTTAATAGGTGGCTTTTCGACTACGTGACGTAGAAGTCTTCGGGGATTAAGCGAATAATAAAAGTAAAAGATATCGCGAATATCAAGGTTTCCGGCTTGCCCAATGGCGACAATTTGAGCCCTGGATATTCGGTCATCTCGTGAAACTTTTTTTGGTGTCAACGCCACAAGGCATTAATTGTTACCTGACTTGCACAACCCACTCAATCGCCTAAGCCCGTCACTAATGGCAAGCAAGGATATGCCGGAAAGAAGCAAACATAAAGTCGTGCACTTTCTTCTTCGGGAGCGATTGTTTAGACGCCGGGGTTGCATACGCTTACTGCAACATAGGTTGATATTGCGGCATGTGAGCGGTGCGTCACGTTCATGATGAATGTATCTCGGTGTGAGAGTCTATAGTAAACGCAATAAGGCGTGCCATATTGAGCAGCCCCGCGATATGAAACAGATCACTCTTTCCCTCACGCTGCATGCTATAACGTCCCCTTTAGCCCACGCGAGTAACCTGCCTCCTAATACTGTTGAAGGTATAGGACAGGGGAAATCAAAACAGGCTGCTGCCTGCACTCACCTTGCCTCACTGGTTGGTCAATGCAGGGCTACAAAGTCATTCATCATCAAGCACCCGCCATTGCAATGACTCTGACGTCTGGATGACGTAGAAAAAAAGTGTTCCTTGCGCATGCCCTGCCCGGATTCTTCATTCATTCTGTCAAGTATGACATTTCCCTTCACCAAACGCTGGAATAGAGTAGTTATAGATACACGGTGTCACTCGTACTCGCAACGTGATTTTGGAACGTAAAACCACAATTATTATTTTTTATTAAAGTAGAAGAGCACACCTTTTGAGGAAGGTATCGCAGGCTTCCATATACTGTTGAACTACTTTTTCTCTCCGTTTCAGGCGCCAGAGTGAGTGACTCAAACCGAGGATGAATACACCCTGGCATGTAGAGTCATGTGGTGAAGGAGTACACGTGGTTTGTGTGCCAAACCACGACCGCTACGCCTTTAACCTAAAGTGTGAAGGAGCTGAAAAGAAGCCACGCAAATAAGAGATGGTTCTTCAAATATTTAATATAATTTTGTATTTTCGGGTTGTCTCAAGCCGAAACGCCCAGCCCACCCAAACTGAGTGTGCACACGTGTAAATTTATTCATCACAGGCACGAAAAAAACTAGTTACGAAAAAAAAAAGCATATTTTTCTACAGGAGAGCAATCGAATTAAACAGAGGGGTGGAACTCTTTTTCTACAAAACCCATCACAAATGCTGGCATTGCATATTTTTCTTTTCGCCGAACAACTACCCTCTCAAGCCGCTGGATGTCCCCGTGCGTCAAAGTGTTCTGGCTAATAAACGCTAACTTGAGTTACGTTGTACGTAGATTCAACGACGCGTTCCTCCGAACCTCACGCTCAGTGCACAGATGTCCCGAATGAATTAGTTGGAACAGCAGAATGAATTAGAGAAACAGAAGAAGCTGGAACAGCCCTCAGCCAAACGTGGGCCTCCACGTAAAGAATTTTTAACAGTGACAGCTGTGCAAGCTATTGGAAACTTGTGCTAAATCGCGCAAACTACACAGGTGGGTATGTGCAACAGGCATTGGGCAAGTCCCCCTACCGAACAGAGCATAGAAGTGTGGCAGCTTGGGCTAGTTGGTATGGCATGACGATAGTTATAGCGCGAGAAGAAAACGACGACACAGAGACACAGTCTTTCGTGTCCTTCTTGTCTCTGTGTCGTCGTTTTGTTCTCGCGCTATAACTATCGTCGAACAGAGCAGATGCGAGCGTTAAACCATGACTAACGTGCGTTAAATGAACATAGCACCTGTGGCTATAGGGTTGGGCATGGTTCCCCGTTAAACGGGCCCCAAACGTAATGAAAACGACTTTTCACGTGTTAGTAATTCACTCTTTCACAATACTAAAATCACCAAGCTTAGCATAAGAAAACGTTGGACAGGCGCATATGTTCACTGAGAATGCCTTCTTTCCTCCTGTTTCTCTCTTGACCTTCAAGCTCTTCATTCACCCCCCCCCCCCCCCCCACACACACATACCGGACGCGCGTCTGGTTGGCTTCCCTGCCCATCTTTCCTTCTCCTGGCGGCGTCACTTTCTAATTATTTCCGCACGACTCGCCGTGGCGTGATATAGATTTCGATGGCGTCTACTACGATCCACGCAGTTCTCGATTTGTAAAAATGAAGTACGTTGTTCTCTGAGGGGGCCCGAGTTTTAAAACACCGAGTTTGGGGAAACCTGGCTGTGCCAATGTCTCCAAATGCGAACACTTGGAGATCCGTGACGTAACGTGCGCAGATTTCGGCGCGAAATTTTAAATTCATAGCTTGTTCTTGATTTTCTCAGCTATTATTTAACCCACGAGGGTTAAATTGGGCTCATTAGAGCTCTCACAGCTCAATTTATTAATGTGATCGATTCATTGTTTTATATCAGTGTTTCTTTAGGAAGAAGAGGAGGAGGCAATGTTTTTTTAGTTAAAAACGCAACATGCATCGCAATGAATGAAGAGTGAGAGAGAAAGGTTAAGTAAAAGGAGGGGAGTTTAACTCGAGGAAAATTTTCGGTTTCTTGCCAAGCACTGAGGAAGCAGACGAAAACACGAAAATAAAGCAATAACGTACGTCTCACAATAGTCGGCCTTCGGTCGGCGACTTTCTTGGAGT
The DNA here is from genome assembly GCF_043290135.1 of Rhipicephalus microplus. Classification (NCBI taxonomy): domain Eukaryota; kingdom Metazoa; phylum Arthropoda; class Arachnida; order Ixodida; family Ixodidae; genus Rhipicephalus; species Rhipicephalus microplus. The sequence continues at coordinate 24,551,785 of NC_134703.1, forward strand.
AAAAATTGAACGTAATCAGCTTTTGGAATGCGACATCCATGACGTTCAGTCACCATTATTGTCGTAATACTGCGGGAAGGTATATAACAGCTGCATCTTGCCGGTACTTAACTACGGAGCAGAAACCTGTAGACACACAAGGAGGGTTCAGCTTAAATTTCGTGTTTTCGTCAGCAGACGAAAACACGAAAATAAAGCAATAACGTACGTCTCACAATAGTCGGCCTTCGGTCGGCGACTTTCTTGGAGTAAAAATTGAACGTAATCAGCTTTTCGAATGCGACATCCAAGACGTTCAGTCACCATTATTGTCGTAATACTGCGGGAAGGTATATAACAGCTGCATCTTGCCGGTACTTAACTACGGAGCAGAAACCTGGAGACACACAAGGAGGGTTCAGCTCAAATTGAGGACGACGCAGCGAGCAATGGACACGAAAATGGTAGGTGTAACCTTAAGAGACAAGAAGAGAGCAGAGTGGATTAGGAAACAAACCGGGGTTAATGATATCATAGTTGAAATCAAGAAGAGGAAAGGGACATGGGCCGGGCATGTAGCACGTATAAAGGATAACCACTGGTCGTTAAGGGTGACTAACTGGATTCCGAGAGAAGGCAAGCGGGTTAGAGGGAGACAGAAGGTTAGGTGGGCAGATGAGATTAAGAAGTAGTTTGCGGGTATAAATTGGCAGAAGCAAGCACAGGACCGAGTTGACTGGCGGAACATGGGAGAGGCCTTTGTCCTGCAGTGGACGTAGTCAGGATGATGATGATGATGATGATGATGATGATGATGATGATGATTATGATTATGATTATGATGACTGCTGGGCCAGAACCTTGCTCTTTGAACGATCACTGTGCGGATCCAACTGGTTAGCGGTACGGGGCAGACGCCCCCCTTCAGGAAGGAGATGGCTGTCCCTACTCTCCCCGTTTACGGCGCACGCCTGCCTGTAAGGTCCCGGTCTTCTACATTAACGGAAGCCTCTACAGCGACCAACGCAGTGACGACCGAAAGAGGCACGTAGATGCATGGCGCCGGCGTGATTGCCGGCGTCAGGCCGCAGCGATCTCTCCAAACGGCGGGGGATGACGTAGAAGAAGCACTGGCCTGCGAAAGAGCCTGCGAGAGAGAGTGCAGGCCGTGAGAGGACCAAAGCGGCATACCACGTCGCTATCCGTTCGTTGGCCGTTTATTTCCCGCAATTTTATTTTTTTTTCTTCATTTTATCTCTTTTACAGCACCCATTTGACGCCGCACAAAGCCGGGCGTTGTTTCAGTGCCATCGCCATGTCGGCCTGCCTTCGCAGAAAAACTTGAAGCAACAAGCGATTCGAAGATGGAGCGAACACCGCCACGAGAAGTGCCATCGGTGTCTTGCGGTGAGGCGTAGCCCTTATTTGCCTCATGGGGCGAAAATAATGGTTTGATCACAAACCGGTAAAAAAAGAAACAACAAAGATTAGGGCAGCTTCACGCTACAGGTGCACAGCACGAAGGAAGTTCGGAGCTAAGTGTTTCGTTCAGTTTTCTCTTTCTTTCCTCCTATGTTTCTCTTTTCTGGTTTAGCTTTATTTCTCTTCATTCCTATTTGCTTGTAGTTTTGTTGTTCCTCTGTCTCTCTATATTTCGCTTGCTTTTTTTTCTACTTTTGTATATGGTTTTGGCGTCGTTACGACCAGCGAAGACAACATACGACAGCCCTGACCCCTAAAGGGCTTTGCACCTAATATCATCATCATCATCATCATCATCATCATCAAGGTGCTCGAAGAACAAGAGCAAGAAGGCTTCTCTTTGGCGAGAGCACGCTCGAGATGCTACACCTGGCTATACCACGTGTGGACTTTGCCTTTGTTAAGCCAAGCGACGACAGCATGCGAAAGGTCGGTGTCTCGAAGTGCTGCGCACTTATGGGTACCACAAACAAAGACCCACAGGCTTCCTTGTGCATTCGACCAAGACGATTCGAAGGTGAAAGCCGTCATCTTCTTTCTCTTCTCCGTCGATTCTACTAACCCCTCCCGGTGGTAATGATTTTAGCACTAAACATTTCAGTACATTCAGATTAGAAAATATGTATTATAAGAGAATTTTTTGTGTTTAATTAGAGCTTAGTTAATTTATGAAAACAATAAGGCAGGATGCGTATGCCTTGAGATGCTGGTCGTCTACAAGCAATAAAAGATTGATTGATTGATTGATTGATTGATTGATTGATTGATTGATTGATTGATTGATATGTGGGGTTTAACGTCCATAAATCACCATATGAATTTGAGAGACGCCGCAGTGGAGGGCTCCGGAAATTTCGACCACCTGGGGTTCTTTAACGCGCACCCAAATCTGAGCACACGGGCCTACAACATTTCCGCCTCCATCGGAAATGCAGCTACCGACGCCGGGATTCGATCCCGCGACCTGCGTGTCAGCAGCCGAGTACCTTGGCCGCTAGACCACCGCGGTGGGGCCACTGACAATAAAAGAGCAAAGTACTTCACGTACTACAGGAACCGGGGCTCAAATCGTATTTAAACAATACACGAAAGAAAGAAAAGAAAGAAAGAAAAAAAGAAAGAAAGAAGGAAAGAAAGAAGGAAAGAAAGAAAGAAAGAAAGTAAGAAAGAAAGACAGACAGACAGAAAGAAAGAAAGAAAGAAAGAAAGAAAGAAAGAAAGAAAGAAAGAAAGAAAGAAAGAAAGAAAGAAAGAAAGAAAGAAAGAAAGAAAGAAAGAACCGGTTAGTTACTCTACCGAGCGGAAAAGAGATGGGCAGTAAAAGAAAGAAAGAAAGAAAGAAAGATAGATAGAAAGATAGATAGAAAGAAAGAAAGAAAAAAAAGAAAGAAAGAAGGAAAGAAAGAAAGAAAGAAAGAAAGAAAGAAAGAAAGAAAGAAAGAAAGAAAGAAAGAAAGAAAGAAAGAACCGGTTAGTTACTCTACCGAGCGGAAAAGAGATGGGCAGTAAAAGAAAGAAAGAAAGAAAGATAGAAAGAAAGAAAGAAAGAAAGAAAGAAAGAAAGAAAGAAAGAAAGAAAGAAAGAAAGAAAGAAAGAAAGAAAGAAAGAAAGAAAGAACAGTTGATGCTTTCACACACGTGACGCTCACGGCGCACAGCGTGCATGTCACAAACCGAGGACTGTTTCAGAGTACGCTACACTCGCAATTCTGTAATCCACCATGACCATGTTTGCAAATGCTTTCACAGCGCAGGATGCCCAGTTGGGAAAAATTGGTGGCTTCAGAGGTGCTCAATCTTCTCATACCGTGTAATGTTGAATGTTACCACATCAATGAGGTTATTTCTCTGTGACAAACTTATCCACAACTGCTTCCCGTAACACGCGGGGAACGAATGCTGGTATACGTAACAGGACCAAGCGCGACAGGTTGTCGACAGTCGTTCCCTGCGACCAATGCGAGACGATCAGTCGAAGTGTGAACTAAGCGCCGGCAAAATCGAACACGGAGCAATCGGGCGCGCTGGAGAAACACGCGAAATTGGTTCGCAGGCACTGTCGGTGGCGCCATCTATCGTGACGTGTTGCAAGCATTCTCTAGGAAACGAAACAGAAGCAAATCGCTCTCGCTTTTTTTTTTCCTCGCTCTCTCTCTCTCTTACTGGCTGCCTCGCAAACCCCACCTCCTGCACTTCCCATTTTCCCAAAATGCGCCCAGGATCGCCTCCTCCAACTGTGCGCCATAGGAAACTTACTTCACAGTGCTTCAGTTCTCCTACCTTCCCTAGTGACCGTATTTTTCTGGCAGTGCTAAGCTCCATGTGTTTCCCATATCTGATTCATTTTCAAACCGCAGTGATGGATGCACTCTATACTGCGTTTTCGCCACAGCTGACAGCGTACGCTTGGCACGATATGTTCTGGCGCTGTTAGCAGTGAATTGGAGCCCCCGGAGCACCACATGACGTTTAAAAGTACTGCAGCTTGCTAAAGTTGATTTAAGAGAGGGTATGCGAAACCTACACATCTATTTTTTCTGGAGCTACATTTTTTATATTTTATACCCGTAAGATCCAATGTAGTTCCTAGGGAAATCTCTCCACGAGCTCTGTTTATATATATATATATATATATATATATATATATATATATATATATATATATATATATATATATATATATATATATATATAGGCAGGCATGGTGGTTGAGTGGCCGTAGCGTTGCATATAGTCCAGTAGATCCTCCGTGAGCGGTCACAACGTGGTTTATTTCAACGTGGTTTATTTCGACGTTTCGGCCTAGAGTCTGGCCTTCATCAGGATTAAAAAATCATCAGGATTAATTCTGATGAAGGCCAGACTCTAGGCCAAAACGTCGAAATAAACCACATTGTGACCGCTCACGAAGGATCTACTGGACTATATATATATATATATATATATATATATATATATATATATATATATATATATATATATATATATATATATACAGCATGATTACCTAGCCAAGACGCTTATTCCTAGTGTGACTATATGATGACAAACACTGATATCGGACATTTTTCGGTAAGAGAATCATATGTGTACAAAAGAATGCAGTCTTGGTATCTCTTAAACAGATTATTTGAAGCCATCAGCAGGACTACAATGACTGGTATTTTACTGAGAAGGCTTGTAGCTACGTTTCACTAGAGTTAGCAGGTCAACGAGAAAGCTGATTCAGTGTAATTAAGGCAGCCAATGTGTCGGCATAGGAAGCACCGCAATATACTGTTGACACACGCTATGTATCTGCGTTCTAGGATGCCTCACAATACGTGAAATTTATGGGTGACATATTTGTTTCTGGACTTTGCGTACAGAGTGCACAAACACTACTGTGTTCCTAATTATATTAAAGCCCGATTCTCGCGTTTCTGCTAATGTCAGGGAACTTTTACGTGAACTGCCAGACGGAAGCTCTACAAAAATTATCGCCAGCTGACACTGTCTTTCACAAGCTGACTGCATTCTCTTCTTGAAAATTTCTTGATCTACCTGTGGGCAGCTCTCGGTAGTGCTTCCAGTCCCTTTGTATCCATTTCGTCATTCTAACGTAGCTCTAGTCAATATGACAAAATTTTACTGACCATATTTACCCAACTCAGACGCGCCCCTTTTTTACGGTAAACATAGACCTTAAAATAGCATGTGCGTTAGATTCTGGCACAAACGTTTAAACTGCCCATAGCTGTATTTTTATTTCTGGGTCATGTAAGTCAGGTGCACGTTGGAATCGGGGGGCGAGTTGGAATCGGGTGAGTATAGTATCTAAAATATCGGAAAATATCCACAGTTATCTCTCAGCGCGTAACGAGAGTTTAATACCGTCAGAGAGCTTAGAAGATGAAATTATTCGTGACACGCCCTCCGAGCTCGTAAGCAGCGTCAATTATAGTCACCAGTCTCGGTGACGCGTTCACCTAACCACTTTCATGAGGTCAGTCCTAAGAGTACAGAAACGAAGCGCGAAGTCTGCTCGTAAATGCCATGAAAAAGGGGAAGAACTGAAAACCTGGTAGCTGCTAAGCAGGACGCTGGCTAAGAAAGTACAGCAAGAGAATGATGGGGGGACACGGGCAAACAAGAACAAAAAAAGAAACTTACTGGGCTTACTTCGTGGTAAGAGAAGCAGCGCAGGTCAGCGACTGGGTAAGGCCTCATTGAACGCGGCTGCACTTCTTTCAGAAAAGGTTTGCCGTTGATTCGCTTTGCCCCTAACAGCATCAACACACCATTAAGGCCCCGAGCACCAGCGTGCGCTCTATAAAAACTTGGGCCTGGCCAGAAACAATGGAGCCTGCCGCATCACCGGCAGCAGTAGCTGCTGCCATGGTCGTGGCGTGGCTGGGACTTGCTCTAGCAAAGAGTAATGTTTATTTTGATGCTTTCTGTTTCATCTATGTTGTTAGAAGCTTCTGTTTCTGTCTGTTCCCTCGTGGCCCGTGCGTATTTTTATTTGGCTCCGTTCTCTCTTTGTTCCGCCAGAACGAGTCGTGCTCGCGCGTCCATTCGCGGTCAATCGCCGCCGTCGCGCTCCACGGCAGTACGGCAGCGTCATGCGGCAAAGACCTTCTCCTCGCACACTGGCTGCCACCGTTACGCTGGGATGCCCGCTCGCTGCCCTCGAAATGACCCTCAGAAGTCATCACAACGGGGAAAAAGAGAGCAGGGGTCAGTCGCCAGGAAGAAATGATGTGGCAAAGTGAAGCCCCAAGAACATAAAAAAAAAAGACCGACGGTAGCAGTTGAAACGGTGCACACGGTTGACCGTTGGTCCTCGCGAAGATCACTGTAGCGGCAGTGACTGCAGCAGAGCTTCTCTCTCATGTCACTAACCACGCTCCTCTCCTCCTTTCCTGTCGGCAACTTCCCACCGTTCGCGTGTTCCCGCCGGTACTTGCTTCTTTTGGCATCGTCCTTTCCGCTGTTCTTCACAACCTGGAAATTGTTCCCACTCCCGCTGTACTCCCAACTCCACGGATATCGTGTCCATTCTTTCGGTATTTCTTTGCCTGTATAGTTTGTAGTTGCAGCCGTGGTACAAGCGTCTCGTCGTGGTACAAACTATTCTCTAGACACGTGGCGTCGTTGCTCTTTTTGAAGTAGGATTCCTGACAACGGTACGCGTGGGTGTTGAGGAGTTGAGGGAACTTACGACGTGAACAGCGAGAATTCATAGCTTCTTTCCAAGAGCTCCGGCTTTTCATTTGATTCTTCATTCCATTTTCATCTATTTTTGTTTCGTATTAAAAGTGTGTTTTCCGTAAATGTTTTTTTTTTTCACTTTTCTGTTCTCAGTGTACGCGCACGCACGCGTTATTCAGATTCACTATGATAAAAAATTATGGCAGCTTCGCGGTAGTCATGCCAAGCCAGAAGGAACAGCACAGCTGATTGACCTTCCTCGCTTCACTTTTCATTTGCTTCTTCTCCTTCTCTGTGTTTCTTGTATCTCTTTTCTCTTGTATCTGTTCAACTCAATTTCTTTCTTTCTCTTTCATTATTTTTCCGGCTATTTACCCGTCCGTTTTTCCGCTTTTTTGTCTTTATTTCACCTCCTCCCTTTGTCCCCCCTCTCTCTCTCTCTATGCTTATTTTTCCTAGTTTCTCTATTTCTTTCTCTTTCTATCTTGTTATCTTTAACTATCTCTTTTTTCGTTACTGTTTTTATGTTTTCTCTATCCTTCACTGTCTTTCTGTTTCTTTCTAACTCTTTTGTCTTTCTCTGATTTCTTTTTCTTTCTCTCTCTTTCATGTTCGCTTCTTTCTATCTTGCTAACTCCGTTTCTATGACTTTCTTTCTTTTCCTATTATATGTCTTTATTCTTTACACACTTTTGTGATTATTTTTTCTTTCTCCTTGCGTTTACTCGCTTTCTTTCTCTCTATATTCTGTCTCTTCCTTGCTATCTTTATCCCTCTCTATTTCACGAGTTCGTTTCTTTTGACACTCACACCTGCTGTACATGCACAATTCCTGTGGCACCTGAGGATTTTTTTTTTTTCACGACAAAGCATGGGTCACCGATAACCTAAACAGCTTCACTGTACAAAAAAATGAAAAGAGCAAGTGCCATGGTGTACATGGTGATATATTTTTTTCAAGATGGAGCACAAGTTTATTTATTTATTTATTTTTATTTATTTATTCATGTTACCCTACAGGCCCCAGAGGAGCATTGAGTAGGGGGGTTACAGAAAAATCGCAATACATGAGGCATAAAAAGAGATATATTGAAGAAAACAAAGAAAATTGTACAATAGAAGGGAGAAGAACAAACACTATAAGCAAATGCAGCAAAATACAAAATGAAAAAAAATAAAGCATCTTTATACAAAATCAACAGAACATATAAATTTGCAGTAGCTCACGAAATTTGGCCGGATCTCTCAAAGAAACAATTTCATCCGGAAGGCTATTCCAAACTGCGATGGCGCGTGGCAATGCAGAATTATTGAATGACTGTGTGTTGCCGAAGATGCGTCTGAAACTGAGATGATTATGAAGTCGACTAGATGTACGCGAAGGAATGTCAAGCGATAGACGACTGGTCCACGAGTTGTAGTAGTACTTATGGAGGAGGCATAGACGGGTGACAGAGCGGCGGGAATCCAAGTTAGTAAGGGCAATATCGCGTTTGATTTGGGTGATGCTGGAGTGGCAGTTATACATTGAAGTCAACGGCAGCTTAAAGAGCTCCACTATTAAAAAGCTCCTGAATTAAAACAGGTATGTTTTATTGAAGAACTCAATCATGTGATGTTTTATGATATATTATTTGTTACTTGAACCCCAAACAAGCTAAATACGACAACAAAGGTTGTCGCAGAAGTACGACTATATACGACGCACCCCGTCGCGGTGGTCTAGTGGCTAAGCTAATCGGCTGCTGACCCGCAGGTCGCGGGATCGAATCGCGGCGGCGGCGGCTGCATTTCCGATGGAGGCGGAAATGTTGTAGGCCCGTGTGCTCAGATTTGGTCGCACGTTAAAGAACCCCAGGTGGTTGAAATTTCCGGAGCCCTCCACTACGGCGTCTCTCATAATCATATGGTGGTTTTCGGACGTTAAACCCCACATATCAATCAATGAACTATATACGACGCCACAATATATATATATATATATATATATATATATATATATATATATATATATATATATATATATATATATATATATATATATATATATATATATATATATATATATATATATATATATATATATATATATATATATATATATATATATATATCAGGGGTCTTAGCCCCAAAACGAAGACAGATTTGATTATGAGATTATAAGACAAATCGTAGTGAAGGATTACGGATAGTTAGACCATCTGGTGTTCTTCGAAGTGCACTGACATCGTACAGTAGGGGCGTCCACCACGAATCGGCCGGGATCAAAGCCGCCACATTGGGGTCACCAGCCGAGTGCACCGTAGCAAGTGCTCCCCCCAGATGGACTTTTTATGCTATCGACGTCGTGCCATTCAACACGGACCAATACTTTTTGGTCGCAAGAGGGAATCTCTCACAAAGATTCTTTTTGTATTTGTTAAACATGGCTGTACTTAGTGAGTCTGTCAGAACAAGCAGTCAGCCTCAAAAAGTTCAGAACCACTATAGGCACAAATAAAGCTACTCTTGTCGCTGTTTCAGCTGGCAGCCTTGAATTAAGGTTTCCTACCATTTCTAGGACTCTCTAGCAACGAACGCTTAACACCTGCACTTAGCGCAGCCGTATATTGCTGGGAAAATCAGCGTTTTCGTAGACCTAGTATATAGTCCCTAAATTTCTGACGCCGACTGTGCGTAGAAACGGCGAAGCCGATACAGATGTTCTGGCATTACATAGAAATGTTCGTTACGAGTCTGTACCGAGCTCTATGTACTGCCTAATCTTTCTCGCAGTTTTCCTTTTCTCTGTTTTATACTATTTCCACTTTTTTTTTTATTCGAATGCCTTGTATGCCCCGTGGTTGCCATATATGGCCGTGGCTGGATTGACCCGGGCCGTCGAAGCCGGAGATGCGGTCCAGTGGTCCCCGGAGTGATGTTTGCTTAATGACCCTGACGACCCCGGCTACACGTTAACGCTACAGGATTCAAGAGCAGGCTGGGCCTCCGGCGGCGGAGGAAGAACACATCGCAGATCAGACGCGGACGTCCTGAGCGTTTCCCTGTTCACCGTTGATTTCCGCGGCGCGGCGCCCGTCCACGGCGGGTCGTTGTGCTGGGCACGGCACGCTCAAGCGCAAGCTCCGTCAGAGCACGTCGTCTTGTGTAGAGACAGGCTCCACGTCATTAAGGCCGAATGAACGCCGTGAGCGAGCATGCTATCCCGATCTTATAACAAGCCCGTCAGTAACTATAGAGCACCGCGAATAAGACGAAAATGAAACGAAACACAGAAGCTGGGGTACAACGGAGCGCAAGCATCAGAAAAACACTAAAAGAGAGAAAGAGAGAGCAAAAAACAAAGAGAAAGAGATTTAATGAATGAGGGAAAACACATCTTTGCGAACGCCTGACATTGAAGCAATCTACTTTAACAATGTTGTGGCCGACACTCCCACATGCACAGAAGTATGGCGGATAAATTGGGAGGACGACATCGACTGTAGCTAAATTAGTGGAAATTGGTGGAGCATCGGACACATTGTCCGAACGTTGCAGGTTCGTTGCAGGTTCTTCACATTTATGTTGTTATTGCGAAAATAAAGATAAATTTTACAAATAATGTTTTTTATGTCATCACGGACTTCTCTGTCTGTAGGCTCCCAATATTGTTGTGTTTAACAAAAAAAAATCAGCCCTCAAGATTCCTCTTGAAGTTCATGCTGAGGCTGAGGAGCAATCTTTTACCAAACACCTAGGATTTAGCTTTCTGAAGTTATTTCACTAGAAGGAAAGAAACCTGTTATCATCAAAGACGATAAAAAACGAAGGCGTTAAAAATCGAACCATGAAGGGACGTCTACCACTCGGAAAAAAATTCTGTTTGTGGCACAAATGAAAAGATCGTTCATCTCGTCGGCGGCAACGCGCATGCTTTCGAGCCAGAGACAAAAAATTTAAATATTACTTGATGTTGGAAGCCGATAAAAAGTGACCACCAGCGTCACCCAACAGCGAATGTGGTCAATCTTCACAATCTATAGGTAGGACGAGAAATCCTCGCAGGTAAACTCATTTTGCTTAAAAACAAACACGTTTAACTTGAAATTGTATTTTATGCACTTGAGGTTGCGCCAGAGACCAGTTTTTGCTTTTTTTTTTTTCATGTGCTCAAAGAGGCGCATGATGGCGCTGCCAGCAGTGTGTTCGCTTGCCTGCATGCCTGCATGCCTGCAAACGGCGGAGAAACACGACTACGGCGTCCACCACCGCTCATGAGATCAACAAAAAAGTGTGTGTGCCTAAAACGACCACTAAGATATTTGTTTTATTATTCACCAAACTTGATGAAGCTTGCAAAAACCACATGCGTTTTTTTTTTCGACTTTCACCAGCACCGACCAGTGTGTGGGCATTCATCCCACTGATGGAAGGAGACATAAGGTGGACAGAAAAATTCTGTTTTAAAAAATTTTTAAGCACTTTCCAGAGCAACCGCTACAAGGTTAGACACTTCACATGGTATGCTTTAATATTGCGATACAAAACAGGAGAGTAACGAAGGACGGTAGACAATCCCTTTAAAGAAAACAGAGGTTTCGAACAAGTCTGGGTAGTAATAATGTCGCTAGAGGGAGCAATAATAATTACTATCATACCTGACTTCCTATGCACGCCTTGATTACTGTCGCACTAGCCATTCGATGCGTGGCAAGTTATTCGGCACGAAATCAGTATTTTCGCTCCACTTGGAAAGCCATAACAAAGAAAGGCTGCTCAAAAAGTAATTGACAAAGAAGAAGGCGAACGCAAATGAGGTGCAAGGCACCGGACAGGCCGTAACAAGAATGAGGGTCACAGGCGTCTCGGCGCTCAGGGCGCACACCGCACGTCAGTGTTATTTATGCGTGCCGGAGATTGTCCCGTAATGAGACGTACGTAGCACACGAAAGGGGGAGCCACTTCTTTGTCCCCCTTTTCTTTTTTTTCATCTTTTTCATCGTCTCTGCAGCCTCCGGTGCTGAATTTACCTTCTTGTTCGTTACTGTCTTAGGAAGTTGTATTTTTTTCTTCCTTTTTTCTTTTCCATTCTCCCGGCCGTTGTTCTTTGAACCTCCTCTCGCGTAAATAAAAAGATGGTTCAGAACCGCCGACTCACATTAGTTATTTGTCCCTAAGTCAGGCTCACCTCTAGGAGGAAGCCTTCAAGCCTCACCGTGGGCTCCCGTGGCTGTAGCGCGAAAAAAAAAAAGATCCATGCAGGCACAAGAAACAGAAAGAAAACAGACTTAAGCAATGAAGCCGGTTTTGAAACCATCGCTGTAAGAACTTCTCGTTCACGTCATCCTGTCTTAAACTTCTTTCAAATTCAGAGTTCGCTAAAGAAGGCCACCCTCCCAGCCAGCATCGCTACAGTTAAAACTTCGCGCCCACACGAGTGTGCTCGTGGCTTTTTCGTGCACCCGTGTGGATCAGGACTCCGAAGCCGCAAGCGTACGAACACATATATACGTGGACCTTCGCAGGAATTCGTGCGAGCACAATCATGAGAAAGCACTCTGCCCTGTGGGTGAGGAAAAAAAATAACAGAACTGGAATAATGGTGGCGAGGATGAAGCACGTTCATTATATACTTTGCTCACTCACTCGAAGACAGCTCAGAGAGTATCGAAACTTAAAAGTAAGAGCTAGAAAGCAACCGAGGTGAAAGAGAATGACTTGGCGGGGCATATGCACACGTACTTACAACCACTACATAAGGAGACCACGGCCCAACGTCATGCATGTATGTACACGTGGACGGCTGGCACGGTAATGAACACGGGAGCCAAAGGTGAGACTTTCGTTTGCTAGCAATTAGTATGCAGATGAGACGGTGGCTGCGCCGAAAAGAAGTCCGTCTTTGAAACACTTCTTTCACTCACTCGGAGCTCTGCGTCTTTGAGTGCCTCAACTGTGTGCGGTTTCTCCGTGCTCTTATTCACTTCGTTCCGCATATATAGCTCGCTCACCGCGAAAGATTCTTCTGGCTAACGAACTTCGAAAGTGCTCTACATACACCAACGTCTGTAGAGCACGGAATATCGAATACATAAAACCAGCGTTAATCAATATAGAGCTGTCCGCCCTCTATGCTCAAGGTTGTGTCTGAATTTGGCGGAAAACGCCTGTCAATCTTTGAGGCACCGATTAAAAGATCGTCGGATTGCTTAAAATTTTGTTGTTGTTTATACTTCAGGATATCGAGATTACAAGCCTTGTTAAACCCCATAAAATTCCTTTTAGATGAGATAAATTTGGTTGCCCGATTCTATAGTCGGTATTTTATGCACAAGCATTAAGCAGAAATACAGCGAAAACGTTGGTCACCATAGAAATTTCGGTTGTGGTGTCAGTGGCGCCTGCATCTCTCCTTCGTGTCTCGTACGACTGTAAACCCCAGAGGTCTGCCATGAACTCGCAATCGAGTCTTGACTTTTAGCACTATTATTATTTGCGAAGCATCTTGTTCAATCTAGCGTGCGGCGTGAACCCCTCCCCTCTCTTTCTCCTTTCCTATGCTCCCCCTTCTCTTGCCTTACAACGCCGACGCAGGCAGCATCTGCTAGCGAGTATCTTGATTGAAAAAACTGACTGCTTGCGCTGCACAACCGTTCACTGTTAATCCCGTTTATATAGGCAATGGACCTTGACCTCCAAGGTAGTGCCGTGGGGAGATTTCTCCTGTGGGTTGTTGAACAATAAAAATTCGCAGCGCGTGCGTTAACTAAAGGTGGACTGCGGGCCTCTGTATCCAACCGGAGTCTTCTGTCTCCGACTGCCCATTAGCAGTGATTGGCGTGTTTCAGTATTAAAAACCGGTCTATCACTGCGTGCCTTGCTCCTCCACAAGTTGCTCTCTTGCGCAACGGCACGATGGGCGTCAACGTCGCCGGCAGTGCAAGCATTAGCACACACTGCTTCGCATGTACACGTCCACTCGTGGTTCTCTTTGGCGGAAAATGGTATTATCGTTATTATTATTATTATTATTATTATTATTATTATTATTATTATTATTATTATTAAGGCGAAAACCTTACATGTCTTTTCAAACGCGGGAAACTAGCCTCATCGTCAGCATTGGCGGCATTAAGTGATGTGAATAATCATCATTCAGTGATGTCCGCTCTATGACGTCGGCATGGTGTCACAGGTTATCAAATTTTGTGACTTCATTGTTATGTCAGATAACATGACGTCACCCGAGGATGTCAACGAAATACATTGTCGCTTGGTCAAATGTGAGTCGATCACGGAGGCTGTGCAAGGCTGGGTGAGCTGCAAAATGATTACGTTGCCTCTGATCCGCGAGGCAATGCGAAACGATGTCAGGTGCAAAACGCTTTCGGAGTGAGGCGGGGGAGGGTGAACACAATGGACCGAGAAAAATATGATGGTTTGCGCCTACAGTGCGCGTCTTAGGCGAATACAAAAGATGCCCTGTGCTCTTTTTCACGGGGCGAAACTCCATAGGGCCGGGCCTTGTTGGCCTCCGCCACGCTTCAAAACACTGAATAGGAAACCAATCACCTGCATAACGAAAAACAAAAACACCTGCGTAAAAAAATATACTTAATGTGTACATCAATCAAATATATGCCGGCACAATACATGGTCACCTGCACCGTGCGTCTGCACATCTGTCCGTCTATCCATGCGTGCTTGCGTGCGTGCGAAGTCGGTGACTTCAACTTTGGCATTATAAACCTTAAGACATAGCCTCGCTCTCTCGTCATCATTCAGTTCGTGGAGATGCGTAGATTCTTTCAGATTCTTTTTTTTTTTGTATACTCAGGCGGGGAGACAACGGATTGGCAGGAAGTGGGTCGGGCTCAGCGGCACAAACTCAGACGAGATAGGGGCAGCAGACAAAATATATATATATATATATATACAAGCAACAAAAACACGAGTACCAAAACGTGCGCTCATTCCAAAGAACACGTTCGTATACAACACACGGACGGACGACTCACGCTGGCGAGCAAGGCCCCGTTACGCCCTCGACCTCCTCGTTGTTACGATACGCACACGTATGGCACGTGACCCAAGAGTCTTTCGCAGGCCTGCCATAGTACCACACCTGCGGCGCAGAAGGAGCATGCTATACGCTGCACCGAGGTATAGCCACCACAGCCGAGGTGCACACGTTTGAGAATGCGCGGCCGCCGGAAATCACGTGAACGCCCTGGAGGAGGAACGAGGGGCTGGCCTTTTCCAGGTGGAACCCAGGATCGGGTTTCGCCGGCTTCTACGGAATCGGTTCCACCGACGGGCACGCAACCGCGAACGTAGGTAGGAACGTGCTTACGCAACACGTGCGCTGAGCACGCACCTACGTTTTATAGTCCTTGTCGGAGTTCACACTGAGATTCTTTTTTGTGTTAGTTGTTTAGTTCGACCGTGAAGCTTGCACCTTGGCCGCTCACTAAAGATGAATAGCGTGCTAGGTCGACAGGTCAACAGGCAAGTGCCACCTATTCTTACTTCTTTTTTTTTATTCTATTTTTTATTACGCATTGAAGAGGACGCAAGAGCACAAGGAATTTATTATGAGCTCGGGGTGCACGCGTGAGGTCGAACGAAAAAGTTTCAGAAGCGGACTTCGCACTCGAAATCTTCCCGAAACTCAGGGGTCCCAGAAGGATTCGGGTTTCTTTCGGCTGAAGCCTTAGTACAGGTGCGGTGGTGCGAAGCGTTATATTTTACGTGCGTGCCGTCCCGCAGTTTCTTCGTGTCTTGTGGCTGAGCATGCGTTGAAGGAACGGCTTTTTTTAAAAAAAAATCAAATATAAAAAGGAGATAATAAAGCGAAAAAGCGCACTAAAGTAAAGTTCAGCAGACACAAATATGTAGTGACTAGCTATAAACTTTGCAAACAAGAAATGTGAGTGCCCATATTCAAGACAGCATTCATGGTTTTCTGATCCCGCCCTCGGATGCATATTAGCCTGCTACTATGTGAAAGTAAGACTATATAAATAACCTACAAGCATTTTAAAACTTAGTAGACACCAAACGCATTTCCATGAGCAGAAGATGACACATCCAGACTGATGAATAAGTTACGTTTCAATGACTAATGATCTTCTAGCCGTCGCACATAACCGCAACTTACGCCCCCCTTTTTTTTTAGCTTTTGCCAATCACCAGCTAGGCGGCTGGTTTGGAGCATTAGATTTTTGAAATTAAAGTTTTCAAAAGAAGTGGCCATCAGAAGCAGTACTAATCGATCACTCCAGTGTTGCTCAACTCCCCGTATCCATCCCATGTCTGACGTAACGCTTTTGCGCTTCCCTCGACGTTACCACTAAATCGAAACTGTTTTTTTTTTATTATTTTACATTGCCGTCACGCAGGGTAGCTAACCGGACGCTCATGTGGCTGACCTTCCCACCTTTCCCATCTTTGCCCCCTCTCTCTGACTCCTTCTCTCCCCTTCGAGCCACCTCCTCCGTTTTTCATTGTCAGTGACGTCAAGTCGCTGCCATTGCACACATAAATCTCGAAAGAGCAACCAATCTACGTGTATACAGCCAGGATACACGTCCCATTCCTGTTGGATATACACCTCCAAGAGAGTCACACTCGAATCGGCGCACAGCAATCGAAAAAGACGCTCTAGAAATGCGCGTATACTACGTGTTTTTCCCCGCTCGTCACCGCGCCTCACGGCATGGAAGCCCCAGGGTGGCAGCGACCCGATCAAATATCGCGCCCCGAAGTACCGGCTCCCATCTGAGACCCACGCACGCGTATACACGAAGGCAGTAATTAGCAGCAGCAGCAGCAGCCTGCACCGCGTCCTCATCTGCGCGTTTGACTTCCCCGCGGGACAGCCACGACTTCGATCGCGCGCTGCAGCTCACCGAACGACCCTGCACAAACACCTTGAGGAGATGAAGCCAGTCGGCCGCCGCCTCCTGGTGTGCACAGCAACCGTGTATATATATGCGTGGAGATGTTTTCTCGAAAAGCCTGCGTGGGCTTTCCACGTGGGGAGCTCTTTAGCGTGGCGAGCACTGGATAGGAAGCCCCGCCATATGCACACCCGAGGGTGGTTTCTTTTCTCCTTTCTCATTCTTTCATGCCTCCTTCCACATGCCAAGTACATGATAGCTTACTATAGAAGTCTTGCCTGATTACACTCTTCCCCCTTTCATTTTAGTGCGTCAATCTTGTGTATACGGTCATTATGAACATCAATGTTCCAATTTCGACAAAGGAAACTTGACACAATCTATGCGAAAGGATTTTGGTCAGCTGGAGCAAGCTTTCTGTCGTGGAATTCGACCACGGCCGCTCGGCAAGCTACAGTGGCTGATTGATCACTACTCTTACTATCCTACACTAAAACAGAAGACATATATGTATATACATATTTCATTTGCGTGAATGATTTCTCCATCGTGAAAAAATGCAGGTTATAAAATATTTCCTCGATACGATATTGTGTTTGGGCCAGTGGTGAAATGGATGTTAAGTGCAACATATAAATTCAGTTGGCAAAAAAATACCCTAAATTAGATTTGATTAGCTGGATATACCGTGGCCATGGGGGCCATGGTCTATCCAGGGCCCCCACGTAAATAGCCGCGCACCTAGAATTAGGTGCACATTAATTAGATCCCTCGGGGTCGGATTTTTCGAGCCCTGCATTGCAGCAGCTCTCATCCATATCGTGATTTTGGGAAGTAAATCTTCTACAATTATCACTAATGCTAGTTCGACAGACATGGCTATTATTACTGCGCTGAACTGATTATAAATTGTCTGGAAGCAGCTGCTTGTCAAGTGGTGCCACGGTAAATAAAAAATTTATAATTGTCATTTCTTTCAGTTGAGTAATGCCACAAGTTCGCCCGAAAGCTTGCGAATAAGTACCCCTAGGCTGCCTTTCCGTACTCTTCTTTTTTCTCCTTTTTGCCGAAGCATAGTCGCTCCACAGAACAGAGATAAACGGGGCGAGGCACGCGCACCCAACGAGACGAAGTTTACCGACACGCTCTGTGCTTGCTCAAATTCCAGCGCTCAACGATGGCGAGCCAAGAAGCGTGGACGCCAGCAAAGGTGCACTGGACGCGTCGCCTGCGAGTCAAATGACACCCGAGGGCTAAAACACGGACCGTGCCTACGCACACAAGCACACGAACAGGCTGGACACCGGGGACCGGTGGGGCGAGAAGAAACGGGCGTTCGGGGCAGGCAGGCAACGAGTGGGCGAACCCGATTAAACAAACAAGGAACGCGCAAAAAGGGCGCTGTGTGGCGCACAAACTCCGAACAACCGCACGAAGTCGCACGTATACAGTGCCGGCTATCAGCCGTGGACAGAGAAGTTCGAGTTTGAGGCCCCTCGGGCTCTTTTTCAAGGAGGGTCTGGCCTACGAGTACGCGACGCAAAATATATCGAGCGTTGCTCTTCTCACCCTATGCCCACGCGAACGACTCTTTTAACACACACCGGTGAATGAGAGTGCCCGAAAGCCCGCACTTGATTTACCTTCGGGAAAAGCGTGCGAGAGTTGCGACAGCAGTGGCGCCGTCAGTTAGAAAGTTGCTGCGAGCCAGCGTTTCTTCTTCTTCTTTTTTTTTTTTTTTGCCGGGTTGTTTTTTGGTCACTTTGATGTGACAGTAGAAGGGGGAGGGTTGTGTAGTAAGGTGGAAGTAGCTGCGAAAGTCGAAAGTCGAAACGTTGGCTCACTGCCACGCTAAAGCCAAGTGAACCGCGAAAGCAGTAATTGAACGCACGAATGGCAATGGAGAAGCTGATATTTATTTACGTGTATTTATGCGCGGAAGTGTTTCGAAGGGCAGCAACGTGGCTTCATTTACGGAAGTGCCGATGGTGGCGTCACCCTCGACTGTGAAAGACGAGAATGCATTCTAAGGGACGTATAAGTCGACCTTCGGATAGTTTGGGGAGCACTTTTTTTTAGCTATTCGTCGTGGCAATGTGACTTTGCTCAATTTTATACTTTTCATTCGCTCTTTTACACCTAAAATGGCTAGATACACCCAGAAAAGCGGACATTTAAGTCTGGTTTCCTGTATCAAGAGAGCATTTAACAAAGACATTCATGATTAAGAGTCAAGTGTCGTCATTGATCTGGCTTGTGTTGATACTTTTTCACCCTTTTTGATATGGGGGATTGAGAAAAACAAACAAAATCAGTGAGGTCAAACCTTGCATCAATTCTCCAAGAGGCGTTCGTTGGCCTCCCTCACACATAGCGCTCCGTGCAAGAGGGCCCGCATAAACACAGCGGTTAAACACAGCGGTTAAACACAGCTGTTAAACACAGCGGTTAAACACAGCGGTTAAACACAGCGGTCCTTTTCAAACACAGCGGTTAAAGTCACGCTATTCCAAATTGAGATTGTCTGTGCAATGAGAAAGGCACATCGTGCTGTGATTCCTGCATGCATGAATTCAAGCTTGAACCTCAGCTACAAGAAAAAAAATACATATAGCAGAAAGAGGAAACTGGCAAATCTAAGGCAATGTTATTCTTTTCGTCCAACAACGACGGGCCATCGCGCTCTCGAATATGCGCATGATGCGTGTGTAAATAGGGGGGGGGGGGGGGAGGGGCTGATATCACAGCGAGTAGCCGTCATTCAAAGGTGGGTCGCGTGCCAGGTGGCATCAGCCGTGCCACGTCCGCTATTCGACCTTCAAAAATGCGAGATAATAGGCAGAGAGAGAGAGAGGACGGCGCTTCTTCGTGTGTGTACAGGAAACCGACGCTCACTGCACTTTCTATACTGTTCTTACCTTTCTCACCTGCACTCCCCCTCTCTCTCTCTCGACATAACGGCCTCCGACGCCACGAAGCTATGTGAGAGCCACCCATACGTGGGGGGTCACCGGTGCTTCAATCGAGCCCCATTGTGCCACGGTGCGACTGCATTCTTCATAGGTGACGCCGCGCGACCGCGCTCTGCTTGAACCGTACGTGCGCACGCGTCGGCCGCTCTGGGAAGCTCTTGTATATCTTTGCAGCCATCTCAATCAGGTTGTCTGCCCTTTGTTGTGCGTCCCTCCTCCTGACGCAGCGGACGCACGGTGGCGCGATGATTGTCTCTGATGTGTTCCTTTTTACGCGCGCGTGCTGCCTCCTCTGTCATCCGGTTCCTTTTTTGTCACCCGCGGTGCCCCGCAGCATAAAAGTCGAAGAAGGAGAGGGAGTGGAAAGGAGAGGGAAGACGAGGGACTTGCCCGGTGTAGTGGTCTGGAGTGTCGGACGCACGCGTGAATAGAGAGAGAATCACGGGCGCTTTCTTTCAGTAGTGGCGTTCACCCGTGCTTATACCTTTCACACGTCGGAGCGGGAGGGCCCAGCTGCGTTTCTCCGAATATTACCAGGGCCGCAGAAAGGACAACGCCAGAGGTCATCGTGCTGTATTGTTAGTGAATCAATTCGTGTTAACTGGCTGCCACAGTTCCTAACCATTCTTTGAATATTTCATTTCTTTCCGTTAGTTGCAGATGGATAAATTCCCGGTATTGACGAAATGCTGTTGTGTCCCATTCATAGCGCTGACGAATCAAGTCGGATTCATATGTTTCAACAAGTGCCGCTTCATATGTTTTAAGTGACAGGTTAGTTCAGCGGCATTATGCAGATACGCAGAGTGTAACAACTTCACCTTGATTACCTAAAGTTCTTACGATACTTCGAAAGGTCATGCTCAAACGAAGTTATTGCTGACAGGTGTGCCACACTGACATAACGTCCTACATTTCGCAACACAACAAAGACTTGTTTACGCCACTACCAAGTCACTTGGGTCACTTACAAACTACGTGCCCGGCACTGTACAATACAAGGTATCGCCTACTCCTTGTGTTCTAGTCTACTTTAATTTACTTGCACATGTGTGCTTTTATTGCATTTTCGTAAGCTTCCATGTATCGAGACACTCCCATTAGAATCATTTATTTTTTCTGATAGAGGCGGAAATGCTGTAGGCCCGTGTGCTCAGATTTGGGTGCATGTTAAAGAACCCCAGGTGGTCGAAATTTGCGGAGCCCTCCACTACGGCGTCTCTCATAATCGTATGGTGGTTTTGGGACGTTAAACCCCACATATCTATTTAGGATCATTTATTTATTTATTTATTTATTTATTTATTTGTTTATTTATGTGTTTATTTATTTATTCATTTATTATTCCCGTCCTAAGCATTGCTCAGCTGTGTGGTACGTACTGTGCTCCAGCTGGGATTTTATATCTCTGTGAGAATGAAAAAAAAATTTTTGTTGTTGAAAACAAACGCAAATAGAGGCAGCCATAAGTTGTACTTTGTTTACCACTAGCTATACTGTGAAATCGATGCTGAATGAGCGCAAATGTTCCCTTGAAAACGTCTTCCGTTTCGCTTTTTTCACAAGACTAAAATTAGTCATTTTCTCATGGTGTTGACAGCGTACTGCGCCCCGTGAAACTACGCCTTATATATTCCAATAATTATCAGAATGATAATCAGACATGTCTTGTCTTTACGTGGCTGTTAAATTTGTGTTCATGGCCAGAATGGGGAAACAAAAAAGAAGATAAACGGCAAACGAACTGTGAAGACGCATCGAAGTTCTTCCATGCTGCCCACGTCCTGTGCCCTCTTATCGAGAACCGCAAGCTGCACAAAGGTAGCGCCTTGTCTGGGCCCCAGTCGTCAAATTTCCCCAAAGCCGGGCCGCCTCGTTTTACCCCCGGATTCTTTCATACCACCGCCGCTTCCTCTGGTGCTCCGTGGCCACAGGAATGCCACAGGACTGCTGAGTATTAGCAGCCTACATGCTAACGCGAGGTGTCATATCTTTCGGTGATCGTAAATAATCTCGTGTCTGGGCTTTCAGACCCCGGCCGACTTTCATATCGCCGAGGCAAACATTAATTTTCAGGATTTCTTTCTTACCCTGCTTTGCTATCCTAAGCGTCAGCTATGGCAATAGAGACCAACCTCTGCCGTTTGCATCACTCACCGTACATGCACATTGCGTTAACTTCGCTAGGTTTTAAGGACGAAGCACTCTATTATTATTATTTCTTGAGCTGTTAACTATACGGACAAGAATATTCGCCGTCATGAGTCGGTCCTCATTCACTTTGTCCTCTTCGAATTCCACTTCGCTCCCACGACACTTTCCCCGATAATAAATGTGATGGGTGAGTTTGCTACGTGACTAAAAATGTTTTAACATCTCGTAACAGCCAGACACGGGACTAAAATTCCGTAACTAGTCACTGGTCTGAAATCGTCTGACATCACGTTACAATACTTATACGTGGCTAAAAATCACATAGCATCGCGTAGCGGTTAAAATCCCGTACACCGCGTATAACAACTGCTCACGTGACTCAAATAGACGTTACGTCACATGAGAATTAGTCACATGAATAAAATCACGTGACATCTAGTCACGTGACGAAAGTTACTTAGATCACGTGACTGAATTCACGTGATTCGTTGCTCCGTACCGGTACCAGTGACCCCAACCACTTCTTCCCAAAATTTACAAAAAAAAAAGAAGTCATTCATGTCTGTATCCCACTCAAATGTTGTGGCTTAGCGGATGTGGATGTCATCCTTGCTGTCAGTTTCGGTGTTATTCATTGCTGTTGTTCTTGTTGTATCTTTATGGAACGGGGGCTATGTGCTTATACAAGTCATCCAGTTCACCCTTCGTATATATGTCGCGTTGCGAGAACTTGCAACGAAAGTGATTGGAAGGAAAGAAAATCATTCTAATGTCTTGCACGTTCAACAAATAACGTCCTTACATGTAATATTCGCGATACAGAACAACTGAACTAAATTAAGGCGTAAAAGGATTAGGATAACAACGAAGACGAAGTGAAAAGTCACTGATTGAATGGCGATTAAGAACAAGATCAAACTTTTTAGCGCTCAGTTTCCAGCATATATGTCTCTTAAACCTAGACTTGATCTTTTATTTTAGCCCTAATAGCAAGATTGCATTGAGTCTACAAGGTTGGATCACACGGGCTTCGGCATGGAGCGGCGTGGCGCCTGTGACAGCCGTGTCTCTCATCAGAAGCTGGAGTGCCATGACCTCGCACGGGGCGAGAGAGGCGAACCGGAGAGACTGTTTCGCTGCTCTGCCTGCAGAACGGAATGCGAGACGTCACGGGGAGAGACGCTTTGTACCGTGTTTTTCGGGAGATATCGATCGCGATTATTCTCACCGTTATGCTCCCGGTTCACTCTCGCAGAAAGGCACGCATTTTTCATTGTTGCGTTCCTTCTGTGAATCGTCAAATTAATGTCAAAAATAAGAAACCTTTTTTTTTTGAAATATACATTGTAGTTTCGTTTCTGGTCAGTCATATTGCCAGTCAGTTCTAACACGAACGCACATGTACCGTATGGTACATGTGCGTTCTAGTCTAGTCGAAAGCAACAGCATGCCCGCCTCGTTTCCGTGCGTACCAGTGTTCGTAAGTCACCCCATTAAAGTGACATAACCGATAAACAAATGTACAAACTTACATTTGGTACAATAAGAAGTTCTTAAGTCAGCCGCCGAGAGCTTCCATCCACTGTTCGTGTAATTTCACAAAACAGCTATTTCGATTACGTATCGCACGATCAGCGTTTCAACTTCATTTGTAGGCCTTCAAAACACCTATTTTAATTATTTGTCATTGGTGAAACACCCCCCTCCATCCGAATTTCGGAGAAGGCCCGGGCCCGAGTCGAGCCCCGTGGTGACTGGTAACGACTGTATGCCCACTCCAATAGATAAAAACAAGCACGGTGAGGTATCACGGCACAAGTGTGGACATCCGCACAACACTCGTTACGTTTTCAAAGATCGCG
The DNA here is from genome assembly GCF_043290135.1 of Rhipicephalus microplus. NCBI lineage: Eukaryota > Metazoa > Arthropoda > Arachnida > Ixodida > Ixodidae > Rhipicephalus > Rhipicephalus microplus. The sequence goes on from NC_134703.1 coordinate 24,575,311, forward strand.
CGCTCCTTAGCCAAGGCCACAGACGACGCATCGTATATTCGCGAACATGCGGTATCCCAGGCTTTCCGTCGCTCTGGTTGAGCCTCCCGCAAAGACTCGTTACCCTTTCCTCGCCCTTCTTGCCTCCTCGCTACGGCCAAGACCAGGGTTACGGCACATCTGGGTCTCGTTAAACGCCGCCTCGGTGGTTGTACCACCTGACGTTCATTACGATCCCGATCGTCGCTATACGAACGGCCGCCCTCCTACCGGGCTCCTTCACAGCTTCTCGGCAAACAGCCAGGCTCCGCCCCTACCACCACTACATCCACCCCTTTCACCTCCTTTCGCGCTATACGAGAGGGTGATCATGCTAAACTCTATCTTTCTCTCGTTGTTTTCCTCCTCTTCGCTCTATATACATACCATAGAACAGTCACTGTTTTATGCATCTCGTGCCTTGCTCCTTAGAAGAGGCAACTTCTCCTTTAGCAGAGGGCCTCCTGCACCCCTCCAAGGTTCTGCGCCTGGTATTCGCGTTACGTACTCGTCTCTCGGCCACACAAGGGGTTAACCGCGCGAAAAATTGACGCCGGCGCTATGGAAAGGCAATGGAATGAAAGAAAGCCGAACTGATGAGGAGCGTTGCGGGGAAGGAAAGGAAATTACCGACCATAAACGCAGGACGGCATATATAACAAGTAACGCGTAGCAATATATACCGGTAACGAGAACCAACACGCGCACGACACCGGTGATGCACAGAGCAGCAGCGTAAACTGATTTACTCTGGTAAAAACAATCGCGCGTCCCTGGCTCGGCCAAGCTATACTCTCGTTTTAAGTATATACTATATGAGGCGTGCAGCGTTATTCAATATCGGAACGGTGCCGCATGCATGTGTACAGGTTTGAAAACCAAAATGCGAAATGAAATAGGAAGGAACATTAAAGCGTAATGCGGGAAAGTTAAGGAGAAACGAGGGGCCCGCATCAGAAATCTATATGGCCTGGTGTAACAGCTTCGCGCGTGATTTACGACTGCGCAGTTATATTACGTTCATATTTTTGCCGAGGAAATTACCGTACCACGCTGTTCACAGCAAGATTGTTTTCGTTTAAGAATGAAACCTCTTACGTAACCATGGTTCGCAATTTCACTACGTTTTCCGCTCCTTGTTTGTTCAGTAAATCGTATACGTTTTGACAGTATATACTGCTCCCTGAGAATTACCAGCCCGGCATATTCAGTGGGCATGCGATGGCGTTAAGCCAACTACTGAAAATGATACCTCGTCGCAGCGTTTCAGCCACAGGCCAGTCACTTTCCGTCTCGCTTAACTGTCTCAGCCTGCCCATGCTTATACACGGATCCTTTCCTTTGGCCACAGTGCTGAAGCAGGCCATTGTACATGTAGGTGCCTACCGAAGAACCACGTGCAGGCGGTGCAGGCCTCCACGAAGTGCAGAGGGTACGACTCAAAAACCACAAGCTCTGCGTGTTATACAGCTCTCGTGGGAGAAGGCACTATGCTCGGAGCGGCAAAGAGGTACTAAAAACGTGTACCTATATAAGGAAACGGTCCATTGTGCGCGGTATGGGTTGTGTTTTCCGAGGCAATCGAGAGCACCCGAGACGAGCCATAAGCAGGAACTGCGAAGCCGGCCTGTCGGTTCAAGAACTCGACGGAGGGCCCAGCGAACGAAAGGAAGGGACGCGAGAAATCCTGGCGCACTGAACCTATGGGGGGCCCTTTATAGGAGCTGGTAATAAGCGAGGTATGTATAACGATGCTAACTTCGCCTCCGACCGTCTCTAGAATGTCCGACCCTGACGGTGTTTAACGGCAGCTCTTTCGTATCGTGCCAGGAGAGATAGCTGCATTACCCGCTCGCTTATGTGAAAACCCGACTTGATGAGACTGGGCTATATATATGCGTGAAACCATTTTCGTCCGGCTACGATACACCCACCGCGAGATACGTTGTTTGTGTTATTAAGGCTCCAATACCCACCTCCCAGGCGTCTTAACCTTCTCCTTAGCCTTTATCTTCTTTCTCTCATCTCTCTCTTGTGGAAGCAACCACATTCACTTCACCCCTTAGCACGCGGATCCCTCCAATAGAAATTTTTACATTGCTCCAGTAATTTGCCATAGCGATGCTCATCAACAAGTATTTTCCATCGCCACTGCCATGCATTACCGAGAAGAAAGCAAACAAAAGAGGCGTAGCGAAACGAAACCATGAGCTTAGCCCACCGATCTGAACGCATGCGTGAGGCTGCAGCGACTATAGAACTTACCACAATGTGTTGCTGCGAACGGAGAATGATGTTGTAACTTTCTCGAAACAAAAAAGAAAGTGCATTCACGTGTTGTTTCACGGGATGCTCCGCAGACGGCGGCCGTACCGCGGTAACCAGATTAAAACGTTGCGTCCTTGACGTTTGGGGAAATAAGGAGGGATAACGGCGATTATCTCGAGTGGAACGCGGCCCTTACGGTGATTGGTGCAACGGGGAGTCAGTCTTAAGAACCCGAGGCAGCATTTGCTCCTCGCAGACGTTGTTAACGTAGTTGAGCGTGTTGAACCCACCGGGAGATAAGGGGACTCGGGTGGCTAAAGTGACCGAGGCCTGCTCCGGTAATTTTCTCAGCACCCAGCACACAGTCCTTACGGCTTCCGGGGAGAGTGAAGATTAAGCTGAGTTGCGCAGTCGTTTCGATTAAGTGGCTCTGAGAGGAAGACCGCAATTACTCGCAGGATTACTGATGTCACTTTGTACACAGCGATGTATGCACTTGATGCGTCTTTCAACCCAAACGAAACGATACGCTGATCACGGTCGGTCAGTGTAAGCAGCCCCCGTGGAGATCACTACAGGTTTGATCGATATGTGGGGTTTAACGTCCCCAAAACCACCATATGATTATGAGAGACGCCGTAGTGGAGAGCTCCGGAAATTTAGACCACCCGGGGTTCACTGACGTGTACCCAAAGCTGCGCACACTGTCCTACAGCATTTTCGCCTCCATCGAAAATGCAGCCACCACAGCCGGGATGAAATCCCGCAACTGGCGGGTCAGCAGCCGAGTACCTTAGCCACTAGACCACCGCGGCGGCGCAATCATCACTAAAGGTTTGAGGAAGATCATCTACGACAAAACATATTGCACAGAATTCCTAGATTGCATCCTCCAGGCTCACTTGCGACGACAATAAAAAAAATTAGGTCGGCTTACACAACATGTGCTGTGTCTAGGCCGATCTGGTGTCCATTCAGGGGATCCTCTGGATTGACTTGGCGTTTACTGTCTCACCTGTCCCTTTCTCACCCAATGCTATAGTGTGCTCTGTGTCTTTCTATTTATTTCTCTATATGTCTGTTTGTTTCTCTGTTTTTTTGTCACTTTTCTCTTTTTCTTGCTTTTTTGTTATTTTTTGTTTTTTTTTTGCTTTTTTTTGTTGTCAACCGAACAGCTCTGCTAGACAGAGAGAGAGAGATAGAAACGAGAAAAAAGGAAGGCAGGGAGGTTAACCAGATGCTAAAATTCGGTATGATACCCTGCAATGGAGTCAGGAAATAGGGGGTTGAAAGAGAAAGAGATAAAAAATAAACAAGAACAAAAAACACAGACACACACTCACGCACGAAGTCAATGCACTCAGAGTCGTTCACAAAGGCCAGTAGTTGGCAAGAAGCCCCAGTAGCGCTTGCACGGCCTTCTTCTGTGATGATGAGTCCAGACGATGGCGTAATACACTTTCCTCTGACAGCGGCTGGTCATCTAACTTGTTGAGTGTACGGAAAAAATCTTGTCTCTTTATTAATTTTATGCTCCGAGCAGTAACACAGGACGTGTCGAATTGTCTCTTTATCTCCGCAATGTACGCAGGCGGTGGTGGTGGCCATCCATATGGGATATACGTATACGCACGGGTAAACGCGACGCCCCACCATAGTCTTCAGAGTCTTGTTGGAAGCCGTAAGCTTGACGTAGGATCAAAGTAGCGCAATCTTACATGCGTAAAAAGAGGCTATTATGTACACAAGAGCGAATACATCTTCATAAGGACCAGGCGTGTGCTCTGCTGTTTTGTGCCGGGTGGACCGAATATTAACGAGGGACATTATCAGAGACTTCATTCGTTGACTTTAGAACATTTCCTTATCATTATGTTGTGATATGTGCGTATAAGTGTGCCTTTGCATATCTGTGCCCGAGTTTTCTATTTTCTATGCACTGCTTTTGTATTTTTTACTTCAAGATACGTGTTCAAGTTTCACTCAACGGCTAAGGAGTAGCCGGCGCCATAATGGTGCGCCAACATATTCTTATATATCATATCAATAAGGCTCATTTCAACGTGACATCGAGCATTGGCATACAAGCATGCTGACCTTCCTTGCAGCGCCGGTCCCAAAGAGTAAAACTCCTCCAACGCATATATGCCGCAATAATTGGGCAAATACCTCAACTGGCTGATGGTCCACTAAAAACTGACTAGGATGCACATGGGCGGCAAACGCCAATTGTAGGGTCCACATGTTTCAGGTTCTCGTGTTAACCATCTGTACAGAGTGCTTGGGTGGTGATAGAGCACGTGTCAGTCCATGACGATGACTATTTCCGATTTATGACATTTATGACTTTCCTATAACAGCTCTACCGTAATATCAGTAAACACATCCTACACGGGTGTCTTATAAGACTATACATTCTGATTTATTCGCATTTTCTTTGAGTTTCGCTGTTTGTCGTTTTACGCTGCCTTCTGCAATGCGCAAGTTTAGATGTCAGTTGAAGTGCAGACTGGCTTTGTAAAACCACTTAGCGGCTATCTTCCGCAATAGAATATCCGCAAAAATTAGACAGTACGACATGAAATGACAATCTGCAGGACAATGCTTCCTGCGGTTGTCATTGCGATTGGGAGTGAAGCACCAATATTTAGCCTGAAAAGTTAGCCCGACTGCATTTAAAAAAAAATAAGTTCAACGAACATTTAGGGGTGAATTCGAGACATTTGCGCTGGATCTACTCTGACGTACTTTTACAGCAAACATTGTAGACAAAATTAGTCAGCAGTTAGTGAACGTTAGCAAACAGTAGTTCAATAGTAGCCTGCGCCAGTATTACACGACCAGCGTCCCACGACGAACTTCGGACAAACTCGCACATTTTCGTCTATTCTAACACTCGTAATGCTAACGCATATGTTGGTTCCGTTCTAATACTCAAGACCTGCAAGGTTTTATCGTCTTCCAAGAATGAACCCGCCGTAGCCACGACCGCAGCGCCCCCTGTCGGCCCCTGCAGTGTCAGTGCGCGAGCGCATGTTATGCGAGCGCCCCCTATTCGACTCGCGGTGGGCCTCCCGCTAGGGTTGCATCTCACCGTTTTATTCGGTCATCATTCGTCAGAAGAGGAACGGGCGTTTTTATGTATGGGGCCGAGAGACAGAAGCCAGGCGCGTTTGTTGGCCACGTAAAGCACCCGTGATGACGACCGACGCAGAAGACGACCTCCTTCGCCGCCCTTTCACTCTTCCGTCACACCCTTCCCCCAGAAGAGGCAGAAATCCACCGGAAAAACGGGCATAAAAATGCCGAGAAGGGCGTACGAAGGTGGCCGGGAAGAAGAGGGTGTGCAGTAGATGCATTCTTCGATTGTAAAATGTGGCGCCGCAACAGGAGGACCTCTCCTCCGGTCGCCGCTATATAACGAGGCTCGCACCCGAGAAAAGAAGGGGGGGCCTCCAGCACGAAACCACGCTGTAAGAGCGGCGGTGAATGCCAACCGTTATGAGAAAACGGCGAGGGCGTAAACAAAGAGACCCCAAGCTTATAACCCAGCCCAGCGCGCTGCAACCCCGATCAAAAGACTTGCGCACCCATGCGTGGGCCTCTTCGCCTACACACAAGCGTCCGGCGCGCGCCGAAAGAATCGGGGCTCATAATTCGGGCTTCGAAGGACGTCGATTCTCGTTTACGTTCCGGGTCAGACGTGCATGTTTACTACGGCGTCGCTCGGTGTGGCGCGAAGCTTAGCGAAGCAATCGGGACACTGCAGCGCCGCACATGGGTCTTCGTCACGACTGCCCGGGAAAAACAAAGAAACTCGCGAAAGACCGGGTTTAGATTTTTTCCCTCCATACATCGCACCACGTCGTGCCTTGAGCATGCATCACTGCTGACATTATACGAGAGGAAACAGGAAAAAAAAATAAATACGAGAACCTCATAGGTTGGGAAGGTCACACACGCAAGCACGCGCGTGCACTAGCGATCACCGTGTGGCTTGCCAGGCGTTGACAGCATCCATCTTTTGTGGTCGTGTAGAGAGCGGAGGTCAGCAAAGTGCGTATCGATGAACTGCTGGCCCAATAAACCATACGTGGTCCAGCCCATGGGCAAGAATGCGTGCTTTAGAAGTAATCGCACTCTACGAAGGCAGATTCTATGTCGACAGTGCGCCAAAGAAATAACAAATGAAGGAAATTACGGAAGATCATAAGCGCTCCGGGATTTGATGTTATGCGCGGCAGTCAGAAAGGCATGCAGCAAGGAGCTCTCCATGCCGCATAGTTTGGCTTTGATCCAAGTGTGACGAGGCGGATAGACGCTTTCGTGTAAACTGAGTGTTTGTATGCGGGAAGCCGCCTTACCAGGAACGTTCGGCAAGTGAAGAAGACAGCTTTGTCCGTTTGCGCTCGCCTCATCTCGTTGGCGTTATACAGTCGTATGCTTATGCACCACCGAATAAATTCTTTTTCTATTCAAATTCAAAGATAAACTTGAGTGCTTAAACGCAACATTTGCATAAAGGTTATGCGTTCCTGGAGACAAAGAAGCAGCAGAAAAAAAAAGTGAGCCCGGAAAACTGGGAGCGTATGTTTTGGAGCATCCTAGTTATCGCTGAGAGAAAGCACAGTGGCTAGCAGTTTCGCAACCCTACCCCCGAAAAACGCAACGCGACGCTCTTACCTGGGATAAGTCGTCTGAGATAGTCTGCAAATATGATAGTCTGCGAATAGTGGGCTCAGATGTCCTTCTTCCTCTCTTTCTGATTCAATACAGATACAGTACAGAGAGACAGCGAGGAGGGCGAATGAAAAAAATAAGGCTCCCTGGTTACATTAGGTGGGGCGCTTCTCGTCCAGAGTCCCAGTGGAGAGATTTGAGAGTAACAACGAATGAAAAAAAAAAAGGGGGGGGGGGCGGGTGGAGATATACATGGCAAAAAAGAAGAAGAGGACACAGGACGCACTTAAGTATCGCGTCGTCTCGCGTGCTGGCCAAGCGAGGGTAATTGGAAACTAGAACGTCGCAATAACGTCACCGGTGTCGTGTATACCTGCTTTGCGCAGCCCAGGTTTCGCCGATTGCTGACTCGCCCGGCACGTGTCGTCCAACGTGCGAGGAGACACCTCGCCAACCGTTTCACGTTGTCTTGCGTACACCTGAGATTGTGCGCAGCGCTGCTGGAGACACTGAGCAGAAAGACGAGGTCAAGCTTATATGCTACATCTGCACGGCTGTGCTACTGCCGCGTGCGCCCCAATACCGTGGTTTCTCATATGTAAGCGGCTAAGGTGATGTCTTTAAGAAAGAAGAACACAAAAGCTCCATAGCAACGTACATAATCAGCGAATCAGAGGCACAGGTACAAGCTTTAATGATACGTGTAACACGACAGCCTGACTGATCGCCTCGCACGCTACCTCGGGTGCTATGCTGTAATTATGAGTACATATTAGGTGGCAGGGGAGGGGGGGGGGATAAGCAACAAGAGGGAAGGCAGGGAGGTTAACCAGGCTATGCCCGGTTTGCTACCCCACGCTGGGGGAATGGGAAGGGGGCATAAAAATGAGAGAGAGAGGAAAGAGAAGAGAAAGAGAGAGAGAAAAAAACAAAGGTTAAACGTTAAGGTATATCGGCAGAATATGTCAAGCAAGTGCCGTCTCGCCGCTCATTAAGGAATTGAGGACAGATTCGCTAATTGGCCGTGAGTGGCGCGACTCTCCAATAAAATAAAAAGTTGGGTGAGTTATTGTGGGTTCACGATAACGGATCGGGTGCACGATATACACGGCACACGAGAAAAACAAACACGCAAGACGATGCACTACTAGTGCGTCCTGTGTCCTCTTTTTCTTTTTTGCCATGTATATCCCCCCTCCCTTTTTTTATATTCGTTGTTACTCTCAAATCTCTCCACTTGGATTCTGGACGAGGGGCTTCACCTATAATGTAACCAGGAAGCCTTTTTATTTTATTCCCTCTTTCTCTCTCTCTCCGTACTGTCCTTGCATTGAACCAAAAAGAGAGGAAAAATGACATCTGAGCCCACCAGAGAAAAACTGCAGCTTTTAAGATCGCAGAAGTAAGGCGTTGAGTTTATTCCAAAGATAAAAAAAAAGTTGCCAATTTTCTGCGCCAGTGCAGAAAGTCAGGTACCGAATATTTCTCGTGATTCACTGAAAGAGGTGTCTAATATTAATGGTGTCTATAGCGAGAAACATCAAAGTTCTACAACTGTCTACAACTCCTTATATAGCATCTCCGCAAATAATATTCCAAGTAAATAATTAATTCCCATTAGCATGAACTTTCTGGAGGACCTTGAAACTCATCTGCTAAAATTATGTTTATTTCGTTTTAATGGCTTGAGAGTATTCACGTCTTAGCATACGGTTCACGTTAACTTGTACACAGTATGTGCTAAATCACACGCAAGCATACATTGCAATTTAGCAACAACTTGCTGGTGAATTTCGCGACTCAACGACTAAGCTTTATACCGACCCAAGAAATGTGAATTTCCCAACACCCGGTTCGACGTTAACTGACACTCACAATGTACCAAACCACACAGAAGCGTACACTCTACTTAAAGCAACAAATAGAGCAAAACAGCCGGTAAACAAGAGGAAACACGACAGCCGGAATCTCGTATGAGCAATCTGTCCTCAGATGCCAGAAAGAAACGATGCGCCGCTGCTCAGAACAAAGCCACGCTCTAAAGTCGATATTCACCTCCGCGCGCCACGAAGTGTTACATGCAAATTCAAATTTATTCAAACGCCTCGCCCGGAGAAAGGTATATGCATCGTCCCTAGTGCGTCGTATACCGGGAGGGCGTTGCTCGGGCTTTTCTGGGCTCACCTCTTTCGGCGAGAAACAAATGGGGCGAGTATAACAGGGTGGGGAGGGAATCCTCTATCTGACCTCTAAGCTGTTCTTTTCTTTCTTTTTTTGCTGTTGTCTCAGTATACTGCGATCCAAGAATCCCTCTATTCACCCCTATACGATCAAGGCGAGATGAAAGCGACACAAACAGTTGCGCCAGGTTTCCTTCGCTTATCGTGCATGCGCCCTTCGAGCAACTTGCGGGGCAAATATATTTCGGAGAGCTCGCGGGCACGTATATACAGACAGAGCAGATTTCTCGGCTGTCATCGCTATAAAGCGTGCAGGCGGCTCAACCGCAGAGGCATTGCCGTGGCCGTACTCAGCGCGGATTGGAAAGTCAAAGGTGCTTGCGTATATACTGTACAGATATATACATATGCGCATACATGTATGCACACAAAACGAGGGTACACGTATACAGCCGCGGAGGATTCGAAAAGCGGTGGGGAGGAAAATCGGATCAAAACCGTATGGGAACGGCGTCGTGGGATTCGACAGCATCTTCTTTGTTACCGTTTTATTTCTGTCTGAACTTTGGAGCATGATTTGTTGCGCACGCCTGCACCACTTGTCTCCGCGGTAGCAGCGGCGGCAGGCGGTGTATGTGTATGCGAAGAGAAGGGCTCCGTCGGGATGATCAGGAGCTCCACCGCGGGTGTGTACCGCTGTTGTTTGTGGTGGTTGCGAAAATTGGCTTGTCACCGACGATATACGACAGGCATGCGTTGTTCGCTGCGTGCCTGTGCAGTCCGCCGCGGTACGTCCGTGTATAGAATCGAGTATGACGTAGGTGCACGATGATGGCCCACCCGAGAATGCTCGCAGCGCGTCTCGCGAGACGATCGAGTGTGTGGGCAAACAGAGCGCCAGTGTTGAGCGACACAAGACATCGTTTACGTACAGCGGTGAGAGTGCCATACATAGTTTGTATACATACAGGCGATGCGAACGTATATGCGTCGCTGGTGACCTACTATGGGAATACACCAACCCCTCGCACTCTCACACAAGTGCTGCTACGATTCGGAATACCACCGCGGACGCCTTCAAGACACTGCCCACTAAGATATCATTTAGATTGATTGATTGATATCTGGGGTTTAACGTCCCAAAACCACCATATGATTATGACAGACGCCGTAGTGGAGGGCTCCGGAAATTTCGACCACCTGGGGTTCTTTAACGTGCATCCAAATCTTAGCACACGGGCCTACAACATTTCCGCCTCCATCGGAAACGCAGCCGCCGCAGTCGGGATTCAATCCCGCGACCTGCGGGTCAGCAGCCGAGTACCTTAGCCACTAGACCACCACGGCGGGGCTAAGATATCATTTAGGCTACAGCTAAAGAGTGGGTGCAGAATTGTTAGTATTCTGCGCAGACTTCGACGAACCCTTAGGCTGGGCCTGATACCGTTTAGTAAAGATCGAAAACTAGTCTGGGTTGGTCGCTCACTGTATACAGTTACGTGCACTTCATGCATTTCACTGAACATTCGTTCCCCCAGCTGCGCCTTGTTTTTATCACTTATCTCGCTTGGCCTCGGTAATTATTTTAATGTAATAATCGTCGATATTTTCATGTTTTGACGCCATGGCATGATTGTGAGCGACGCAGTTGTGAATGCTCCGGCAATTTCGACCATCTGTGGGGTGTCCTTCAACATGCACGCACATTTAAGCACACGTGCCTTTAACATTTCACCTCCTCGGCTGCTGACCCGCAGGTCGCGGGATCGAATCCCGGCTGCGGCGGCTGCATTTCCGATGGAGGCGGAAATGTTGTAGGCCCGCGTGCTCAGATTCGGGCGCACGTTAAATAACCTCAGGTAGTCTAAATTTCCGGAACCCTCCGACACGGCGTCTCTCATAATGATATGGTGGTTTAAGGGACGTTCAACCGCACATATCAATCAATCTGACATTTCACCTCCATCGAAATGCGACCACCGAGGAGTCGGGATTAAATCCTGCGATCGTCGGGTCACCAGTGAAGCACCATAACCCCAAAGACCACAGCGGCAGGTAATTCTCTCTTTTGACGTTTTTCTGTGCTTTCTTCCTCTAACCTCGTACCGACAAGCGTTTCATGTTAGTGCAACAAACCACAGACTTGCACCACTGTAATGCCACTTTGTGTTTCAGCGCAGTACGTGCGCGCACTGCTTCGCAGAACGTCATCGAAATCAGAGACACTATTTCATAAGATTTGCACACGAGCGTAGCTCAAAAATTTGGTTTAGTTCTTTGGGGGAAAGAAGTATAGACTTCTCATTGAGTAGTCGAACGAATGCGTATACATAAAATTGTTCTTATACTATACGTGTACGTTGTACAAAATAAATGGTATCATGGTTGGAATACGGCATACGCTCTTTACCTCGATCTATCCGCAACATAACACGCAAACAAAAAAAATGAAATGCACCCATAAATAAACACTCTTGTAGTTTCATCGCAACAGTTCAAACAGATTTGATGAGAAATTATAGAAAAATCTCGACAGATTCAGCAAACACGCACGAAAGCGTCATACTTCGGGTTTTCATTCACTGCACTAAGCATGGTCTTTCAATACTTTCGATGCCAGGTGTTCCACGCTTTCTTCAAGAATGAAAAGTCACTGTGGTAGGATGACACCGTTTCCACCGCATAAATTGTTTAGTTGAGAGAAAGAAAAAAAAGGGAAATATTCGGATCTAGGCGCTCAAGAGGGCGCACGAACAACGATTGGGACTTTGAAATAGGCGCCCCTGGCATCGTGAGGGCGGTGTCGCCATCTAGGATACGCGATGGGAGACGATTCGAGGATGGCGCATAGAAGTCTTTTTATCGCACTTGTCTGAAGGTTTTCGGGCGTGGCTACCCGATACACAGAGTTAGTTTTGACGCGCGTGAATCGTCTGCGCTTGTGCAATAGCGAACAAGTCTCGACAGAAGCGCACGAAGACTTTGTCAGTCGGCTACAAAACATACATGAAGTTTATTAGTGTCTGTACTTTACATGTTCTAAAGCAAAGTCTCTGTGGTTTTCAACGGTCTTTGTGAGTGAGCGCCATCATATCGTGATTTTGGAGGGAACAGTATGTTCAGTACCCTTGAGAAAGGCGAGTCCACTTGTCGAACGTCAGCTTGAGCACACAAGCCCTGTTTACAAATCATTTCAACGCAAGCCTCCATTTTGCTCTTTCTGCCATTTTTTATTAAATAACATAAAATAACATAGTCGACGACAAAGCTAGGTCTTATAAGGCCCATAATGCGACGTTCAAGTCACCGACTAGAATAAACAGTGTGTGCTCGTAGATTTTTTGTATTGTTCTGTCCCAATTATGAATGATATTGGATTATTTTTAAGCTTTTTTATTCAAATATATTTCGACGATACCCTACGTTACCCGAGCGTTAACCAGTATAATGTAGCCATGACAACAAACACCGGACAAGCGTTGCACTTGATGTGCTTCACTCCTAAAATGGACTACAAACACAAGAAGAGTAGCCAGAATTATCTTTCAGAAGGACATACACTCTATGTGCGTTCAGGGGTGTGCTTCTGTGTGCGTGTGTATTTCATTATATACGTGCGAAATTTAAATATTCCGGAAGGGGGGGGGGAGGAGTAATTGAACTCCAGTGGCAAGGAGTACCAAGAATGATCACTATCTCCCATCCACGCGCCCACTGTCCCCCTTCTGACTGCATGTACCAAGGCTGGCACATTCTGTGAAACAAGTGCGCCCGCTCGTCGGTGACTGCACGTAACATCGGCAAACTCACCCGGACCAGAGTTAGGCACGAGCTTCATTTGCGTCATTAAATTCCGCTTCTTTGCCGTTTGTCTTCATCGCTTGAAAAGAATGTCCGCCTGGGAGTGGCATATCGTGCGATGCGTGTGGGCCGTTTCTGTTTCTATCTCGACTTACTCATTTTTTACCTGTTGGTACGGTTTTATTCCACCAACTTTAATCTTTTTTTGTCAATTGTTCATCAGCGATTAAAGTGTCATTTACAGTCAACGGCCGCGCAAGTAACCTTGCTGTCTCGACCACTGGTCTCTGTTGTACGGCACGCTGCGGAAATGAAAGAGCAGTCAGTCATGCAAAGCTCTGCGCTTTTTCGAAGGGCGAGTCTGTCCATGTTGTTCCATTTCGAACTGCGTTCAGTTCCTTCTTTGTTTTGACGGACACTGTGAGCAGTAAATCCGCCCCACTTTTCTTTTCTTTTTTATTTGTACGCGTGGTACAAGGTTGAAAGGCAACCAGCGACTCTCTTCTTCAGAGGGCCGTGAATGAAAGGCCAGAATGCAAGCAAAATAACTCGTAATGACAAAAAAAAATAAACGTACGTAGACACAGTATTGTGGCCATGGCGTCGTTCGATGTCCATTGACGCATGCGTTCCCCTGTCACGCCAGCCAATGGAGCGTTGACAATATATTACCTGCGCTCCCCATACCACTGCCTCTATCTCGTCTATCGCACGTGACACTGCACTATCCCCTGGGCACGTTTTCGCGTTTTTCATTCTTTTTTTAAACTTTATTTTGCTCCTATACCCAGCGAATGTGTACATATTACGCGAGGATGTATGCGGGGATGCGATGCAGGCGAGCAGAATGAGTGGCAAGCCGGTGGGGCATTCCCCTCATGCTGTCTTACGTAGCTGCGCAGACAAACAGATGAACGCAAGAGGCAAGTGAGATTACCAATCAAGGTACGAGAAAACGAAATGTGGCCGGCCACAAGGCCGGTAAAGCGCTAAACCTGTCCGAAGCACAACCGGGGCACTTGAAATGACGTCGCTCGACTGTAAGTGACGTGACCCGATGGGCAACGCGTAGTGGTGTGTATTGGACAGCTCTATAGCGATTATAAATCGGATGGGGAAACAAAAAGAAGAGCGGAAAGAGTGGGAAAGTTCTGATCAAGGGCTCCTTTTCATCATTGGTTCAAAACCGTCGTTTTACTAGAAACAGTACGTTTTGTACGTTGAACGTCCCCTGTTTGCAAATGACGGACGCTCCTGACCAGGTGTTTTCTTTTTTTTTTTTTTGAGGGCTGACTATGTATAGTTCAGTGTCTCCATTCGTATACATACCAGTCACCATGGTCAACACCCTCATTTGTCTGCGGGCTGAGCCGCTTTTGCCTCACGTGACTGTGTAAAGTATAAGCTTCCTACCATCGTATACAATTAACACCGTCTTAGAAGTGGCGGAGAATACTTTTATTCCCACGTCCTCCTGTAGCACAAGAGCAATAGCCAGCGAGACGAATGATGATGATCGCAATGATCTGTACATGCATATAATATGATAAACTACATCATCAGCACTCACAATATGAATGACACTGTCGTGTGCCCTCACCCGTACGTGCACGTTAGCTATTGAGGTGACACCATAGAACTACTGAGGTGACACCAGAGAACTACTGAGGTGACACCAGAGAACTACTGAGGTGACACCAGAGAAGAACTGAGGTGACACCAGAGAACTAATGAGGTGACACCAGAGAACTACTGAGGTGACGCCAGAGATATATTTCGAAAAAAAAATTCAAATTCGTCGTAACTGATCCCTTCTTATCTTATCAATTTTTCTGTGACGCACTAAAAACGATTTTGTGAGCGTGTGAGCGCCGATCTTAATGCTGCGCGTCATGCGAAAAGCGCACGTGTTAGATAAGGGGAGTCTATAGGTATCTTTGTAATGATGCCCACCACGCCTCTCTGCGCACTACAGGACTAGTAGAACTGGGGTGCCTATGCACATGAAAGCTCGGAATCATGCCTGCTTGTGATTACCGTGTTGCCCACTACTGTGGCTAAGCGTTGGTCGAATTTTGAGTGTCACGCAAGTATGCGGGCGAGATGAAGAAAGGATATACCGATCTATGCACACTAAAAAAATCCCAGACCTGAAATTTACTCTTAGTTAATAATATATAAGCTTGTTATGTCAACCGGCTATGGCGGCAGAATTTTCCATGGAGACAAGAATGCTTGAGGCCCGCGTGCTTGATTTAGGTGAACGATAGAGAACCCCAGGAGGTCGAAATTTCCGGAGCCCTCCACCACGGCGTCTCTCATAATCATATCGTGGTGTTGGGATGTAAAACCCCACCAATAATTATTAATATATTGTCGTATCGACCGTTGTGAAAAGCTACATTAACAATTGTGCGTTTTACGGCGAAAGCTGTTCTTAGATACAAACTCGGGTCACGCGCTGCCGTAGTTTTTCGCCGCCGCCGCCGCCGGTGTCCGTAACCACAAGGCACGAAATCAGAAAAAATAAAACTAGTACCAATGACACAGTGGGGCTCGAACACAGATCCGCTGGGTGCCAGCACAATATTCTACTACTGAGCTACGCCGGTGCTTGGGCCTTGTTGGCAAACTTGCCTTCGCGACAGAGTTGATGTCGGGAAAGCAATCGCGTTAATGCGACTTATAAAGAGTTTTAAAACAGTGAGAGAAGAAGCAGTCGTCGCACAATGCAAATAGCTTAACGAGTGGATCGCGGAATCCCAATCATATGCCTAGCACAAGCTTTGCAGACATACTCGGCCAGGCTTCATAGTGACTTCGACGAAGACCAAGGAGACACACAGAACACAGACGTTGGTATCTTGGTCTTCGTCTAAATCGCGCTGAAGCTAATCCAAGTAGGTACCGACTCGCTCAAGTCAAAGTGCTATTGTTACAGGCATACATTGCATATACACATAAATTCGTATTTCTGGTCATATTTATAGTTCAGTTCGTGTTGTTCAAAACTTCTGAACATAACGGCGTTTTTGAGCAATATAGAGCCAATTAACTGAACTTCCGAGAGAAGCAAGCACTGAGGAAGTTCCAGCTGTGGAATGCGCACCGCGTTGGTGTTCATCAAGAGTGCGCTGAGCGAAGCGCGGCCCGAAGCACGTCGTTTCCCGTGACGCGGCCGAATGTCACGCGATACGGCACTCAGGGTCGAAGGAACTCATGTGCTGCCAAAACGGACGGCACGACCCGTTACGCGTCTTCGCCTTTTCATACACGTTGCGCGACCTCTAAACGTGTTTATGTCGCGGTGCGCTTGCAACGGGAACGGTCTTCTTGAGGTTACACGAGACATCGTCGAGATGGGTGTCCTGTCTCGCGTTTCGTGGGGAAGGCTGGTGGGGGGAGCACTTTCTTGCTCGAAAGAAATGAATGCCGTGCCAGATGCGCCTTCGAATAGCATCCACTCTTATAACAGTTCATGGTTAACCTCGTCTTATCGCGATGAATGGCTACGCTTAAGAAAACGAAGACTAAAGAGAAGCGACACCGGAGCACTGTTATGTTTTATAGACAATTCTTGGTAAGTAGCGTTTGCATGCTTTCCTGTAGTTTGAAGTCATTTTTCATCCACTGTTTATTGGTGGATTGTCAGGCTTGTGATGCAGCTTGTCAAACCAGCGTTTATGAATGTTATGAAGTCGCCCACGTATCCACTCCGTCACCATCCTTAAGTCATTTTACTACGTTACGAGGGCCACATTTCGACGGTCTTCATTTCCCGTGCCTCGCGTCAGGTCATCATATTCCGCATAATAAGTACCAGCATTCTCCCGAATACTGTCACACACTCTGATCACAGATGGGAACTGATAACTCGCCCAAGCATACATTTAAGCTTATTCAGTCATCTATACCCTCTAATTTTTGGATACGCTGTTTGACTAGCCGCTGTAACGCTGTCCCTCCGTACAGCACGCCGCACGCCACAGGTGTTGGCGCGGTGACAAGTAGGTCACACCGAGGGGAGCACGTTGACACCACGCTCCCCTCGCAGTGCGCGCTGACGTCACTCCCTCTCTGTCCTGCCGCGCGTTCGCCGCGGCACCCGCAGCAGCCATCTCGTCCGCTCACCCACAACACCTGCAGTGACCGCCGCTCGCTGCACCACTGACTCATCGGTTCCCGCGCAATAAGCCTGACGCATGCCTTATGCACGCGTTGAAACATGTCTGCACGCGTCACTTACAAAACCTACGCCAGCCATCACTTCGAAGGAATACTCCAGCGCTCACCGCAGCACCCGCGTTCAGCGCCGTTAAACCCGTGACGTCATCCATACGCAACGCTGCGGCTTCGCATCCCAAAAGGGTTCCCCTCGGGGAGATGGTAGAAGTTTTTTACTTTTCAGTTCAACTCAACACAGTGAGCTAGACCAAACTTAACGGGTTGTCGCACCTCTTGCATCCGTTGCAGTCATGCTGCATTTTAAATAATAGCGTATAAACCTGCTATTCCAAATCAAGGTCGTTGTACAGTGCAGGATTTTAAGGTTACCATGACGAAACTGCACTTCCTGTAAAGGTCATATATGAAAAAGGGTCCAACAGCTGGCCCATGCGAAAAAACAAAAAACACGAAAAAGAAAAAAAGGATTAATAAAGCAGCAGTGAACACATGGGGCCATCTTCAACCGCGAAGGGCCCACACAATCCGATTAAGCTTCGCAAGAGCAGCGATGCGCGTTAATCAACATCTAACGGCTGCTCCGTCGCTCTCGGATAAACCATCCTCATCCCGGGTTCAACATTCACGCTCAAATTCCACTGCACTCAGCCTCGACCCCGTTGCAGGAAACGAACACACACACACACACTCGTTCACTTTTCTGTAGCGTGATCGTCCGCACACATGGCAGGCGAAAGAAAATACTAATATCGCCGCACACTCACTGCGTGTGATACGCTCAGCGACACACGTATATACGGCACCACACGCATGCATGCCTATGCAAAGAGGATAATTCACCACGAAACGGGATCCAAGCGCGGCTCCTGATCTCATTAACTCCGAGGCCACAGCGCCGTGATGACCGACGGTCTTACCTGGCGCGAATCACTGCACGGCACATTTAGCCCGGCGATCCCTTTCCGCTGAGGTGATTTACACGCTTCGTGCCGATCCTTTCTCTTGGACATAGATAAGCTGCTGGCGTAATTTGTTTCTTCGTTTAGTTGACTCGGTGTTCACGCGAGACTGGCCCGAGTATAGCGATAAGCGAAACCCGCGGAGTGGCGCCGTGCATTCGTACGACGTCATGCTCGTGTATACTGTCTGAAAGGAAAGATCAGTTGATTTGTAGGTGTTTGAAGTGTAGCTCCTCTTTTTTTTTTTTTTGTGTGTGTGTGTGTGTGTGTGTGTGTGTGTGTGTGTGTGTGTGTGTGTGTGTGTGTGTGTGTGTGTGTGTTGAGATAAATGGAGGAGTTGTCGCCAGTTTCTTGCGATGGATGTTCATTTCCCCTTAGTGAACAAAATAAGAATATATATATATATATATATATATATATATATATATATATATATATATATATATATATATATAACAGGTGATGTGCGTCCTAGGCGTCACGGCTGTACCAACATGTGGGAAATAACAAACGCTCAATTCGGAACAGAGCGGCAGCTTCGCACTACAGTGCTACCAAACCTGAAGGAAGTGCGGAACTGGGTGGAAGCTTCTTCGTCTTTCTCCGCTTTTATCTTTCATTTCTCCTGTTTCTTTATTTCTCTCTTCTCCAGTTTCTTCAAGCTTCTTCGTCTTTCTCCACTTTTATCTTTTATTTCTCCTGTTTCTTTATTTCTCCCTTCTCCAGTTTTTAGATGCGGAAGCATCTTATACTCGCGCCTTGTAGTGCGCCGTCCGCGCCGTCCGCACCGCTTCTCAAAACATTCGACAGCTGACGCGCGCGCATGCGCCGTCGCGCCGTCGCCCACTCTTCCACCATCTGTGCATCCCTTCCTCCTCTACACACCGCGCGCGCTTCACTCCTCCACCATCTGTGCACCCTTCCTCCTCTACACACCGCGTTCGACATCTACAATTCTCCTGATTCTCCAGTGGACGCGCATGTGGCGTCGCGCTTCGAGAACATTCAACAGCTGACAGTGCATGCGCCGTCGTGCTGTATATATACTCAAGGTCGGCGCTCGCTCGCTCAGTTGCCGCTCGTCGGTTGGTTTGTACGGCGCGTCGACGTCCAAGGTCGCGGTGAAATGAATTCCAACGAATCCACAAACACAATGATCGACGTCCCTTCGACCAGCGCCGCCCTTTCGCATACGTGTGTACGTGTTCACTCATTTAACACCCCCTCCTACAACCACGTTAACCAATTTAGCCATCGACCCAAGTAAGTCGCAATTTAACACCCCATTTCACAACCACGTTAACCAATTTAGCCGTCGACCCAAGTAAGTCGCACTTTAACACCCCGTTAACCAATTATATGCTCCGCATCCTCCTCAGTGTTCCCCCGAGGGAAGCTGCGGGCAATTTTTTTTCCGTCATTTTTTTCTTTTTTTCTAATTATTCCAATTTTCTTCGTAATTTCTTCTTTCTCTCTATCTCTCTGTTTCTCGCTATGTGCTTCGTCTTTTTTCCCTACTTCTAGAACTAGTTTTGCCTTCATTAATTACGTCAAGCGAACGACAGCATGTGAAAGCCGGGGCTACTAAACTACTTCGCACTTACAACTGCTTTAGTATAGACAGTTCGGACACAAAAGCGATATGATAAGGAAATTTTGATTGTGGCCGTCATCAGCAAGAGTGCGTTTCCCCCCTGCCCCCTTGCATACTTTAACCTCCCCGTTTGTAAACAAAATTTTGTACCAGACACGTCCGAAATAAATCATGCACAAACGCTTTTGTCTATTGTCTTTGTCTATTGTCTACCACTATTGTCTTTCTTGGGGACCTCCGATGGGAAAATTTCGGTCTGTCTGCCTATCTGTCTGTCTGTCTGTTTGCCCGCCCTGACAGTATACCTCAAACGGCACCAAACGGCCAACCTCATTCGCAGCGCCCACCAATATTGCCCAAGGTTTAGCGTTCGTAGTTGTGCGATTGCCAATTAAAAAGCACTTATTGCGCATATCTGAGGCGCTGTAACAACACTTCGAAGTTTTGTACGTCTGCCTTTATACTAGAAGAGGCACACACAAGTAACTCCAAGAAATGTAGTGTTTATCGCGCTGCGCTGACAGTGCAGCGCAATGCTCAGAAAGGTGTTTCCGACGCTTTGCTTCGACGTCACGGTTGTGGCACCTGCCCGTCGCTTTGCGTTCTACACCTTATCACTTCCTAGAGTGGCGCGCATCTTTCTCCGCGGGCTGCACGCCTTCGTTTTTGAAGATAACTGCCAGATGGCACTTGTGTCTAACGTGCCTCGATGCGCTCCTTCGCCTCCGCTACACGCTCGAGGTACTCTAACGCAGCGCCTCCAGAATACCATTTACCGATTTTCTTGCACAGAACATCAAATAAACGTTTTGTTCACTCTCTCTAGACGCAAGACTATCGTCTTTCGACTACATTTGCGGTGTACCCATGCAAGCAGATTTGGAACGAATTTTTTTTTTCGAATTTCGGCCACAACACTGATAGATTTGATTCCTGTGCGCAGTTATCATAGTTCAAGCTTCCCTCTGTGAGCTATAATATAAACCACATCAACGCCTTTTGACTCTCACGGTCATCCATATCTAATAAAATCGAATTACTATACGCATCATTGCCAGCGGTGTAGCCTTTTCGTTTATGAGGGAGGGGGGAGGAGGAGGGTAGGGCAGTTAACGTTATTTAAGGTATATTCGCGCGTGCGTATGTATGTGTTTGTGTATATGTATGTGGCGACCTACGCTGCGCATATTTCCGCGCAGCCTATACGCCTCACTGTCATTAAGCCCGGTGTAACACAGCTACATGCTGTCCTGCATTCTCATAAATACGCGGTATACGTAACTGGCGGTGGCTACTAATACTAAAACAGGCTGCCAAGCTTGGAAGAACATTACTGTTTAGCTATCCAGATGCATGTACCATCGGTATGTTCACCATCTGCTGCTGCTGCTGTTGGAATGAACAGTTGTTGGTTATTATGGTGGATGGCGTCCTTCTGTAAACATGACATCCCAGATATAAACATGCAAAATAAGAAAAATTTGTAGTGGGGGGGGGGATAATTTTTTTTCTTACCCTTGGATATACCAACGGTCAACGGTCAACACGTAAGGGCACGGTTGGCACATTAAAAAAAACTGAACAACAATAACAGCTGATTCCCACTTCTTGTAACCTCTTGTAATGCAACATTTCCCGGCAGTAATATAACTACCAATATTATTACAACTACAATAATAGGCGCATACACTCGGAATTCGTAGGCACTAGAGTTAATGAGATTTGTTGTGACCGGGAAGATTGGAATATAGGCTTCACGTTGTATTCAACGGTTATTTGCAGTGTTTACAAAAAAAGTCGCGTCCCAGTGGCCATGCTTTTAGATGCGTGCACACAAGTTCCCAAACTCGCAGCGCAGCCTTTTATAACTACGAACGGTGATCCTGCCATGTTTGCA
This sequence comes from Rhipicephalus microplus, assembly GCF_043290135.1. NCBI lineage: Eukaryota > Metazoa > Arthropoda > Arachnida > Ixodida > Ixodidae > Rhipicephalus > Rhipicephalus microplus. The sequence goes on from NC_134703.1 coordinate 24,596,893, forward strand.
CGTTTCACTAAAGTGCGCAGCGGGTGTCAAGAAAGGCACTTATATGGGGCACGTTGACCCTGTGTTCAAAACGTGTCAAGGTGTAAACACAGGGCAATGTCTCCGTGTACCTATACCGAGCTCAGGAAGAAGCCTGGAGTAAATTAGGCTGCCTCACGGACGGTGTATGCACACTAGTCGCACAACGTCGCCCTTAATGTGTACCACGTGTATATGCACCGTGCAGAGTTTAGGTGGGTATAGGTATGACAAAGTGTCAGCACACGTTCGGGCAAACGTGCCGGTGAGTGCTGAACAAGTTTTCTTGGAAGGCGACTAAATAAAAAAAAAGACAACGTTGTAGAGGAGTGTGGCAGCTCGGGCTAGTTGATATGGCATGACGATAGTTATAGCGCGAAAACAAAACGACGACACAGAGACAAGAAGGACACGAAAGACACGAGCGCTAACTTCCAAGAGTTGGAAGTTAGCGCTCGTGTCTTTCGTGTCCTTCTTGTCTCTGTGTCGTCATTTTGTTGTCGCGCTATAACTATCGTCGGAGAGGATAGAGCGCTGGCTGGTGATGAATTGTCAAGAATAAATAAGACTGGTCATTTGTGTACAGCTATATCTGTGTGCACCAACCCCACGCTACCCTCGGCAATTTTTTCACCAGTGAAAACGCTTACAGCACACCCGTCTATTATTCCGGTTTTGTACAGCGATTTGCGGCCTCTACTCCTAACGGTAATACCGTTACTTAGGTTTTTACATATTCCTATACCATCACTATTGGCCACTGTGACAGTGCAATTGGTGTGGCGCAAATAATTGCTTTAACATAAGCAGACACCAATAAAAATGCTGCCATAGTATGACAGATCGAATTCTGAATGTGGCAGCAACAACTTTTCCAACTCCCCCGTTTTGTTTTTTTATAACATCAGTAGGCGCTTCATTGACGTATACGCATGTGACGTATGCATGAGTGATGATGATGATGATGATGATGATGATGAGACGCTTCTTTGACATTGTACAAACAGGGTATATTTACTACGCATCTATACATATTTTGTAAACAGCGGTCTTACCAGTACTCGGAAAGTAAGCCCACGTTTTTATTCTTATAACTGCATCAACATTCTTTAAGAAACGGCAAAATTATACACACGAAAGGCTCAATACAACGTTTTATTTCATAGGTTGGAATGGTTGGAATGGGGATTCTTGTGGTAATTAATCTTATTGATATTCTTCGAACCATTCGAATTTGTTAACAATGTAGTTAGTACTTGCAACCCGAACGGTACTTGTATATTTCGGAATACGTACATTCATAACGGTTCAGCTGACCAGCCTCTCGAACGAAAGAACACCCTAATTTGTAACATTGCAAGCGAAGGTCCCGAAGGGCCAGTGTGACATTATGTTATCAATTCGCATTCTGCACGATAGGTAAGCAAGAAATGATGTCATGACGGTGACAGCGGCCACTTCATGAAATGTATACACGAGCCCTAAATTATAGAGATGGCTATTGATAATTATTTAGATTACATATTACCTTATGTATATACATGTATTACAATGCAACTTTGCGTAACGATACGAGTATGCAGCGTTGATTTATTACGACAGCGTTGCTGGTCAGAGCTTTTTGTTTTGTACATCGTTATATTTAAATATTTATTTTCTTCTGTCTCTCTTGTTTCCCTTAAGCTATATTGCAACATGGCACGCTTTTCGCTATTCGAAAACTTCATGCCGCCGCAGCTACTAAAAGAATAGGGAAACAAACAGGAACAGGCAAGAAAAACGCGACTAGCTGCAGCTAGCATCTGACTGCACCCAAAACATTGGACAAAACCCGGTCCCCAACTTGGGCGCCACGCGGGAACGGTGTGATGAACGTGCTCGGCCGACAGCAACGACGTCACCGTAGCTGGCCTTCCCACAACGTCCGAACTAGCCCGCCAGTATAGGCAGCCACGTCGGCGCGGTATACACAACGGACTCCGGCGCACGGCGTGGCTCCGCTATAAATTAAATGACGGCTTCAATTTTATAATCTCCGGGGTACAGGCGCCGCCGTGACGGCTCCCTCTTCCCCGTCCCTCTCCGCCTCCTGGAGTTCGAAGCACCGTTCGCGGGTGCCGCACCCACGCAAGGGTTTTTTCCCGCCGCCACCACTACCGAACACCGGCGTCTGCTCTTGGGCCGTTAGCCGCGTGACGCTCTCCTCCTCCTCCTCCTCCTCCTCCTCCTCCTCCTCCTGTTTTCGTCGCCGTCTCGATGCGTGTGCTAACAGCCCTCAGTGGATTTGCTGTCTCTGCTGCGTACAGTGACAACTCTCCTGCTCTTCAAAGGGGTGCCATTTAAAAGCCGGCTGTGACAGTACCAAAAAAAAGTGTGCAAGTTATCCGACAAGAATGATGAGAAGTATATATACTGTCTTGCCATGCGTTTTAGTGCAGTCGAAGAGGAAGAAAGAGATGTCAAAATAACTAAACTGAGCTCTAGTGACTGACTGGATTGGACTGAGCTGTTGTGGCTGAAGGATTTGTATCTTGCACCCGCAGGTTGTATCAGGACCTGTGAACTGCTTGTGAAGACTATTGAGTGCTCTTTTAATGCTTTGTTTTTGTCAGTGTATTCCTATTCTTATTGAATGTGGGAGCAAATGAGTATAGCCGGTGGCCTTCGAAAATGCCAACATCTTACATACGTTGAATGAAACAGGGCGACCGGAGCAGCATTTATTAAATTATGCTCATAAGCTGCTGCAATGCTTGAATGGATGAAATTCAGAAAAAAAAAGCAATAAGAATTTGTAAACACCTATAGGAATATGCGGCATATTAGCATGTGGCCCGAACCTGAACTCCGCGGTATGAAATCATTACACTTATTGGAATAACTATGCAGGTATACCCGCACTCATTGCTGCAACATACCCGAGTGGTAAGGAGACGTCGGTATAGGTTTACGAGATCAAATGAATTTATTTTGTTGTCCTTGTCGCGTTGTGAACATTGATTCGCGAGCTATGTCCCGTAGTATTAGCTATGCTCTGAAGTCGGCAACCATCGTGCACTCAAACATGGTGATTATGAATGTACTGCTTCGCTGGCAATAAGAACAATTAATGTAACGTATCTAGCATTTCGAGGGAGCTCTTCTTGCCATGAGCATGGTATGGTGACCACAGCCAAATGTTAATCGCAATGAGGTAAATACTCGAAAAAAAAGGAAGAATAAAAGGAAGGAAGGAAGGAAGGAAGGAAGGAAGGAAAAAAGGAAGGAAGGAAGGAAGGAAGGAAGGAAGGAAGGAAGGAAGGAAGGAAGGAAGGAAGGAAGGAAGGAAGGAAGGAAGGAAGGAAGGAAGGAAGGAAGGGACAAGTCAGGAAGGTTAGCCTAAAAAACTCCCGTTTGGTTTCCCTACATTGGGAAGTTAGGGAAGGCAAATAGAATGATGAAAAAGAAAGAACAAATTGAAACGAAGAAAATAAAAAGACGGAGAGAGACACGGTAACTGAAATGAATATTTTCTGCGACAAGGAAGTGTAAAAAATATTAGTTTCTTTGTTCTTGTGTACATCAACATCGTGAAGCCACGAACGTCGTTCGTTGTAAAACGTCAAATAAACATCTCCGCTTATTGGTCCTTGTCACGGTGTTACGTCAAAGACAGCTATCTGTAATTATTAAGTACCGAAAAAGTGAGAGTGATTGATAGTTAAGTACACAGAATGGTATGAGCAGTGCAACCAAACTGACCCGTCTGTAACAAAAACCACCGCCCAAGCACTCCGTATATACGAATGGTTAACCAGCGAAAACTGAAGAGTTCGGGCCCGGTGTTTAGCAGTGGGTTCAACCCGACGCTTCACTGAAGCGTTTCACAATTATTGGTCACATGTTCATGCTTCTCAATGAAGCACACGTTTGGCTTCGGTTTACCACAGTGTTTATTTCACATGCCACACATTGTGCCTCAAATGATCACGGCCATAAAACAGTGTGATAAGCGGTTAATGCGTTTCGCAATAGGTTAATCGCAGTGATTGTTTTTGAACCACATAGTGGTCACAGACGTCGCAACCGAAGCCAATGTGCCACTGCGAACGCACTCCCGCCGTTGCATCAACGCCGTATTGCAATCGTTTGACATCGGGAGCTAACTCACAAGCATAGCCTCCGAGATTTCCCTTGCCTGCCGGATTATCGGCGGTCACTTGGGAAGCGGCTGTCGTCGGAACTATGGTGGTGGCGCCACTTAAGTAGGAATGTCTTCAAATAAGTTTTTACGTTTTTGGAGCTTATATTCAACAAAAATAACGTAAAAAAGTTTTAAAAAGGCTCAAATGTAATTATAATTAACACTACGTAAGTGCCGCCGTTATAAATGACAGGCGTTTCACACTCATTCAACAGGCAACCCCTTTAACACAAGGCATAGCCTCTGAAATTAGCAAACGCCAAAATTGCCAATCTCAAAGGCCAAGTACAAAAACCCTTACCCCTACGTAGGCTGCGCCGCCATAGATGACGGGCATTTCGCACTCATCCGGAGGGCAAGGGAAATCTAGGAGGCTATGTCACAACACCGGCAATGGCGTGCCTGCATGGGTACGACTATAGTGAACTAGAATATAGGTACGACACTGCGAACGATGTAACTGATAACAGAGCAATGGAGATCACTCATGACACCACTGCCGGACAGTGTTTCGTTTCTGCTAGCCATATACAGTTTTCACTGTAAAAAAATTCGCTAAATAATGAGCGACGCTGGTGTGTATATATATCAAAGCCGTTCTGCTCTGAAAGAGCTGAACTCTCATAGCAACTATCGGCTATAATATACACTCGACTCGGTGCTTGGCAGCTTCGAATGACGCAGGCAAAACATACCCTCTCTCGTGAATTTGTTTTCTTTCCATATTTTTCGTTGCTTCTTCAACCCGGAGTGAAACAAGTTTCGAGGAGTGTATTTACGGCTTCCAACCCTACGCACTCAATCCGCGCCCTTGTTGTCCATCCCCGCTTTTGCCCTAACACTGCGGAGAATTGTGGCCCGAAATAGTGGAGGAGACCAGCGTGCGGAAACATGCCGTGCTTGACCGTGCGAAGACCACACCGAAGTTTACAAAGCGAAAAAGAAGGAATGCGCACAGAGAAAGAAATAATGTCATTAAATAAACCTAACACGCGTGGTAAAGAATGCGAAACTGTAGCCAGTGTCAGCGCCAGCCAAGCTCCGCCTTTACTTTTTCTTGGATTCCTCGCCGGTTTGTTTTCATTCTTGCTTCTCTCTGCATCCCTCTCGGCTCTCCCCACTCCTCGGCTCCTTCACATCGAAGATACGTCGTTATAAGTGAAAGCAAAGGGCCATATCGTCGAGCCGCGACCCAGCTACAGCATTTTCTACTTTCAAATGGCGACCGGAACGCAGGGATCTCTCAAGGAGTCTGCTTTCAGCGATACTCTTGGGCCACCGAAGCGACAGTGGGCAGAGGAAAAAAACATATTCGAAAAAACGAGAAAAAAAATGCTACAGCGAAGAAGAGGTTGGTGCATATAAGGGCCACGGGTGCGTCGACTCCGAGGAACAGTATTTAAACACAAGGCCCTCTTCATTCCGGTGACAGATAGCGAGAGGAAAGTGCGAACAGACCTGATTACGTTGTCTCAGTGAAGGGGGCGCGAAGTGACGTGCAAAGCTACAAGACTTACGGACATTGAGAGCCATGGCGTTGGAAAAACGCGTTCTTGTAGCAGGCAAGCGCATCGTTGACTTTCTTTTCGCCAAATTTTTGTGGTCGATGCCACACCATGTGTTCTAACGAGTACTTCAGTATACAGTTCACATGCACTTTTTTCGAAGAAGGAAGGACGGAAAATAGGAGGAAAAGAACGGCAGGGAGGTTAACCAGCCTATAGGCAGCCGGTTCGCTACCCTGCGCATGGGAGGGGGATGGGGGAGATGAAAGATAGATAGCAGAGAGGAATGAGAGACGAACACAGCCCACTCGGCAGCACACGCGCGCACATTCAGTCATAGTCCAGTCTTGTCTTTCGCGGTGTGTGACATTGCTGTTACAGCCGCTTGAAGTTCAAGTCCGTTTCGCGTAGGAATTTCAACGGAGCTTTTGTCGCCTTCTGTTGCAATGTCTTCTCTCGGGAACTTGACAGAATAGTGGCCACAGACATTTGGCTGTTGTCGATGCGCGCAAAAGAGCACGTCGAGGAAGTGTTACACGAAACATGCTGCCTTAAAAATTTATTATATTCATGCGCGTAACTCCCTTCGTCTGAATGGCATGTCACTGTCATTCTGCCATATATGGCAGAGACATAATGGAAAGACTCTCCGAGGCTCAGTTACTGACCCGTAGGTTGCGGTTTCAATCCCGGCAGTGGCAGTCGCATTTGATATGGAGGCGAAATACGTGCACGTGTGCTGTGCGATGTCAGCGCTTCAGATGCAAAGTCGTCGTGTGACGTCATCACACGATGACTTTGCATCACTCATATCGAGGCCTAGGCTTACGGTTACTCTTTGCGTTCGTTAATGTATCTAAGGCTTTCTTCCGCCTTAATAAACTGCACATAAGTTGCATACGCAAATATCCATGGCTTGCTGAAAGGTCACGACGCTGCAGGCCACGACTCGAAACTTCAGTGACAACGGGAGTGTTGAGGCGTCGCCCACGTTTTCCTTAACACTGCGACCAGTCAAGAGAAACGAAGCCAAGTTTTATCGCCTACGAATGTCACACGCGCCTGATTAGATAAAGTATAGCGCGACACTAAAGTCATCGCAACTAAACTAATATCGGAACGAAACGACGCAGGATGCCTCGCTGTTTGTCAGATTCGATCCACGGCTCAATTCACTTCGTTAAAGTAAACGTATGTTTCAGGGCTTCAAATGCCCGTATAACGGTACAAAGCATCTTCTAGAGCTCACAACAGAAGCGTGGGCACTTGTTTCCTCAAATCAACCTGTGAGTCACGACAAAGCAACTTTGACACACGCCGAAAGGTCCAATCAATGAATAGGCGCCAGCTTCGCGTTAGAAAAATAAAAAAAGACAAAGTAAAAGCGAATGATTGCGAGGAAAGCAACATGATTGCAACTTTCTGCTTTATGCGGGGAAAAAAAGCCAAGGCGAAAACACGCTGCTGTTGACAGTGCCGCTGCCTCGTGTAGACTCATCGACTCTTATGCGCTCTGTTAGAAGAAAACATCGAACACGTACAGAGCGCGTTCTCCCTGGGGATCTACAGAAATCGATCGGGGGAAATTCGTAAACGTGCGCACACATATATCCTCTTCAACGAAAGGTGTAGAGAGAGCAGTGGCATAAGCCCCGCCAACGCTGAGCCTATAGGTCGATCTCCAATTTACGCGACCGAAAGCAAAAGCTCCCCAGCCCGTTGAGAGAGGCATTATATACCACCAGTATTACCCCGAGACTGTGTTGCACGCAAATTTACTTTCGGAGCTGCAGCATAGACCGCGCCGGCCATTTATTGTGAGATCGGTGCTCTCAGATTATAGCACCGTGATGTCATTCATCTTGCCCGCGTTGCGTCTCGTTGCGTCTCGATTCTATAGAGTTGCGTCTTGATTGAGAGTTGCGTCTCGATTAAGAGTTGCGTCTCGATTCTATATGTCTTATTACTACTCGCTCAATTTTCAGTGAGTTTGATTTCAACATAAAGGAAAAGCGAACCTTCATAGCACCGGCATCTCAAATAATCCTAAAATAACGACCACGAGATCAAAGAGGTGCCCCTAAAACCAATCCCGACCGAACCAAATAGAGTGACATAAAGAACGTCTCAAATAAAAATTATAGCGAACGGTAAAAACAATAAAACGTGTAATCCTGTTTTATAGGAAACAAACAGCCAATTCGTGAGACATTCTCGTAGATTTTAGAAACTGAACAGCTGCTCCTCATGGAATTTGGGGAACATGTGACGTTTGTGTTGTTCTTGTTGACTAATTGTCGCTCACCCGTTTCTCTTTACTTAAAGGTTATTTGAGGCCACTGATTCTTGGTAAATGCTCTTGAGAGTGAGTGAGTGAGAGAGTGAGTGAGTGGAAAGGGAAGCCGAAAGGCCGGCAATAATGTTACTGCTTCCTGTGTGCTCTGTCCTGTGTGCTTTCTTGTGATTGCGTTCTTTTACGGCTTAAAATCAATTATGAATGGAACAAAGCTTAGTGATAACTCTGGCGGGAGGAACGGTGAAAATCGATTATGATCTTTGTATATAGCTCACACCGGCGAAGAACGCACGTCCATTTCAATTGCGTAAGGTCTTTGCAGATATATGCTTATTCTCCGAGTGAATCTATTTCTTTCATGGCGTAATTGTGGCAAAGGTGTCATTCCAAGGAAGCACTTTCTAAACTGCAGGCTCTGCGTGTCAATTTTTTTTCTTCTTCCTCGTCTCCTTCGTTAAGTTATTCAAGAAGGGAGGGAACAGTCCGCGACACTCGTCAATTCACCGCAGCTCCTACTTAATCGGTATCTTTACAAAACCCGAAG
>NC_134703.1:24610438-24617938 GCF_043290135.1 Rhipicephalus microplus
CTTGAATAATAATATCTACTGGAGCAAATATCAATAATTGAGTGTTCGTAGTAAATGTAGAGTACTTATTAGTCGGCTAAAGTCAGTTGGAGTGTGTCTGTCAGCGCTTTGGTAGTCGTTTTGGTAACTTCGTAATACCAAACTTGGATGACGCACATAATCAGATATAGGAGCGTAGCCAGGTGGTGGCACACCGGACACGTGCCCCCCCTCCCCTCCCACCCCGAATTTTTTTCGCCATGGCATAGAGAGCGAAAATGGCTATTTTAAGAAGGTGCCCCTCTCGAAATCACATTGGTGCCCCCCCCCCCCCCCGGATAAAATTTCTGGCTACGCGCCTGATTAGAAGGCCATGTCAATAACGGAATGCTATAGCTGCCCTGTAATTAGTGAATGGCGGAATTCCATCAGTACGCCATGGTGATTGTTTCATAACCTCAAAATATTCTAGAAAATTAATCACGAGAAACAGGAATGTCAGGTTGAATATAGGAACATGTACGTGCGATATAATCGATGGAACAAATTTCATGATGCACATGTCGTGCAGCCGTCGTCGTCCATTCGGTACCGTGGTGTGCAGGATATTTCAACCAATGTGTACAAGAAATAAAAAAGGCAGGGAAAAGCGATATCTGCTCTTTTTTACAGCAGAGCTGTTTGAGCCTGAAATAGCATCGACTGCGTACAACTGGCGAAGTCGGAGAGATGGAAGCTAAGAGATGAAAAAAGCCGAGAAAAGTTATGCAGTAGAAGATGTTGAGAATAGTACACTCATTGCAAACCACGCGGATAAGGAGGATTCATGTGAAGGTGGGAAGCCGCAAAGGAAGAAGAGAGAGAGAGTAACTGAGAATTTATTAGAAGACAGAGATCGGCCCGGTGAGCTAGTACGCTTTAGCCTGCTACTGGTCCACACAGGTGATAAGGGAAGAGAAGAAAAAAAGAGGGATAAAAGTTGATTAGGGGGACAGGAAGAGGTAATGCGTATTCACTCTAGCCACTTATCACGGTGCCCTGCAGCTTAGTATGCAGTCCAGTGCTTTCGATGAAATACTAGAACAGCCCTTGCAGCAGTTTATCACACTGTTTGGTCGCACATTGCTGACAAAATGCAGCTCTCACTGTGGTCTTCATCGAAGCTAGTATCTTCCTCTGCATCACGCATAAAGGACAGTCACAAAAAAATATGGGCTAAAGTTTCACGAACTTGGCAGCGTTCACAGTTTGGGCTGTCCGCACGGCCGATTAGGTGCTCTTATAGCGTCGAGTGCAAGCCACGCCCAGACGAATCCGGTGTAGCGTGCACACTAGCATGTCTTCGGCTGATTTGTGCCGGAAGACGAAAAGGCATATCGGTGTCTGGAGGAGTGGAGAAGGTAAAGCATAGCAAAGCCATGTATAGCATAGAAAGCGGTGGGAAGACGAGAGAAGGAGGGGAATCGAGAATAGCATGGAAATCATTGCATGGCCATGTGTGGTATAGATTAGCAAGGAAGTGGGAAAGGAAGACGAGAGAGTGAGGAGAATCGAAAATATCATGGAAATCATTGCATAGCCATGTGTAGTATAGAATAGCAATGAGGTGGGAAAGAAAGACGAGACTGAGGAGAATCGAAAATAGCATGGAAATCATTGCGTAGCCATGTGTAGTATAGAAAACAAAGGGGTGGGAAAGGAAGACGAGAGAGTGAGGAGAATCGAAAATATCATGGAAATCATTGCATAGCCATGTGTAGTATAGAATAGCAATGAGGTGGGAAAGAAAGACGAGACTGAGGAGAATCGAAAATAGCATGGAAATCATTGCGTAGCCATGTGTAGTATAGAAAACAAAGGGGTGGGAAAGGAAGACGAGAGAGTGAGTAGAATCGAAAATAGCATGGAAAACATTGCATAGCCATGGGTAGTATAGAATAGCAAGGTGGTGGGAAAAGAAGACGAGAGAGTGTGGAGAATCGAAAATAGCATGGAAATCATTGCATAGCCACGTGTAGTATAGAATAGCAAGGAGGTGGGAAAGGAAGACGAGAGAGTGTGGAGAATCGAAAATAGCATGGAAATCATTGCATAGCCATGTGTAGTATAGAATAACAAGGAGGTGGGAAAGGAGCGAGAGAGAGAAGAGAAAGAGAACGAGGTTAGAGGAAAAAGAGGGGAAAGGACAGACAATCGTCATGCGTAGCAACGTATATCAAATGGTGAGAATGAGAAGTGATCGAGGGTGAGAGGTGATTGGAGAGAGTGAAAAGGGGGGAGGTCATAGTACAGCGCAGCGGAAGCGAGTGGAGGAAGATGGCAAGTTAAAGGTTACCGACATGTATGTTAGAAACCAACTCCGCTGTTTGCTCAGTCTTCGCTCCACAACGGCGTAGCTTCTTCAAACTTTATAGGCATTGCGCCATGCTCCCCACCGGGCTGCAGAAATTGGGTGCCTTCTTCGCCTAACCATCACCAACAGACTTCTTTATTCGGTGCTTTCAGGTGTGCGAGATCTTAGCTCACGACTGCGTTGCCAAAACTATGGTGATCGAAATATTCACGGTCAAGGTCCACGCCCTGAATACTGTGCGATAACTGTCGCACAGAGAGATATATATAAACAGCGATGTGTCGTCATACAGGGAACACGAAGAGCAAATTATTCTCTCCACTTGTCATCTATTTAAAGAGCATCGCCCGTACGTTGACACGTTATCGCGATGAATTCGCCTGTGTAATAAGGATGTTTAAGTTCTTTAAGAAACCGGGCATAACCGCTGAGCAGGTTATGGGCGCCTTCTTCTTCATCTAACCATCACCAACAGACTTCTTTATTCGGTGCTTTCAGGTGTGCGAGATCTTAGTTCACGACTGCGTTGCCAAAACTATGGTGATCAAAATATTCACGGTCAAGGTCCACGCCCTGAATACTGTGCGATAACTGTCGCACAGGGAGATATATAAACAGCGATGTATTGTCATACAGGGAACACGAAGAGAAAATTATTCTCTCCACTTGTCATCTATTTAAAGAGCATCGCCCGTACGTTGACACGTTATCGCGATGAATTCACCCAGCGAAATAACGAAGTTTAAGTTCTTTAAGAAACCGGACATAACCGCTGAGCAGGTTATCCAGCCGTTCTATACCGAGGTCAGACCTTCGCGGACGGGTTTCCGGCCGATCACTTCGTATCTGTGGAATTTTCGGGGCAGGAGGAGGTCGTGACCCGAGGCCGACAGAGCGAGCGCCCTCAACAACCGACCGTGCAGGGGACGCGTCCGCGCGTTCCCAGGAGGCGGTAACGCGACTCCCTCGACGCCGGCGGCGCATCTGGCTTTCATCTCGGCCAACGCGCGACAGGCAAGGTCTCCCTGCGTCCTGCCCTCGTGTCACACCACCGCAACCGCCTAGACGACGGCGGTCGCCCGTATATCGTGCACCTAGAAAGGGAGCCCGCAGATGAACCTTCCTCCTGCCACCCCCTTGCCATCGTCGAGAGCTGCAAGCAGCCAGCGATACGTGTACACGTACCAAGCTCCGCGGGCTCACAGCGTTATCGCGCCGCTAGAGTATTTCGTCAGCTCGTGGTTTACAGGAAAGATGACGCACGTGTGCCGCAAAGCTCTGCCGAGAAACCAGGTTGCCACCCAGAGAGGACAGCACCCTGTTGATCATGGTTGCGGTGAACTCGTATTTTATAAAGGTAGACAACAGCATGGACATCGTCGAAGGATTCATTTCTGGATGTCTGCAACTTAGGCTTGATACTACTCGTCATAAGAACAACGTGTTTCTGGTACATATAAACACATCGAAACGCCGTTCTTTTGATTTGTCGCTTATAAATAATCGAGTGAACACCGAACTCTCTTAGGCATACCAACTGCAGCAATCCTATACGTATTAGCTTTAGAGCTCGTAAGTTGTACTTTTTTTGTTTACAGCGTTTGCATGAACGCCCCAATCACTGCTGTAACGTAGAAGGCTTACCACATCCAGGAGAACCAATCGCAACTCGTCATTACACCTAGAAACACGAATGCATCTTAACTATACAAGAAGCGATACAAGAGGCGAGCTCGGTTTCCCTACAGTTCTTTCCGCGTGGAACGCGCCTCGAACACCGCCTGCACCTCACGCCCCCTCCCGTATCGCGCTTCCTGGTAAGCGAGACGGCACAGCAGTGGAGGCCCGAGAAAGAAGCAAGATGCCGTGCTGGCGTCGCTACGCCGTCTCCCGCCTGCGCTTCGGCGGCGGCACCTTGCAACAGCCGGCCGCAAGTCGCACGCGTGGTTACCACAAGCGCGGGCTGCTTGTCCAATGGGACACGCGCGCATGTCGTATAACCCTTCCCGTACGCAAAAAAAAAAAAAATAGCAGCGCGAGCATTCGCGAGTCGCATGCAAAAACTCGGCCCATCTCCCGGCGCGGCAACTGGCTTCCCTAATGGCGCTTTCGTGTCCGCCTTTAATTGCGGAAGCAACACAAAGCTCGCACGCTCCTGCAGCTTCCAAATTAAAGCGGCCGCGCGATCCCTCCCGCCGTTCGAGCCGCTTGTATCCGTACATACGAGCCGCTCGAAGCCAAAACGCCAGGGCCGGCAGGACGCCGACTCACTCGCACACTTCCGTATATGACGGCTCCCTTTGAAGGCGGGAAGGAGTAGGAAAAGAAGGGGTTCGTGCGTTTGTACGCACATTGCATGGACAGTAAGTTGGGTGCATGGCACAGTGATGCGGGCTGCCACCATGTGGCATCTCATTTATATATACTATTGACTTGTTTACTCATTTTTTTTTCTTTCTGCAAGATTAGGCCAGTGCTTATAACTTCCTAATGGAAGTGACACTTCGCGAGGCTGCAACTACGAGGCATATACTACACACAAGAGGGACTTTAGACAGCTCTCTTAACGATCCAGTGCACACACTGCTCGTGATTTTTTTTACCGGCATTAAAACGCTCGGCAATGAAGGACACTGACACTGCCGAAGCCACTGAATAGGCGTACGGGAAGCTTCTTTTTCCGGAGTTCCGCAAGAGCCTCGTCCGAATTTACGCGTGTTGCACAGAACTGAGATTGGAAATTACCCGGTTGCGCAAGCGAACACACCTCAGTCGCTGAACTGCGCTCGCGGAGCTTCACTCCCCGGCAATTTCGTTTCCCGAGCCAGCGCTGACGCGAATTGGTGCAGCCCACCTTTGGGATCGGCTAAAACGCGCGCACTCAGTGAGGAACCGGTGTGCAGGGTCGAAGGGCTTCACGTCCGGAGCCAATCATCGCAGCTGCGGCTTTGTGACGGCGACACTCACCGGCTTCTTTCCTGCAACCCCCACCACCCTCATTTAGGCCTTACCCCACACCCTGGTTTCTTCCGGCCCGTGATGTATGAAGGCGTGGGACATTAGCAAAATAATAAAGAACCAAAGAAGTCGGAGTGCAAAAGAGTTGCGGAGCAACCAGCGACTGACGAAGTGGCATTGCAAGATCGAATAAGCACACGCATGTTACAGAGCCAGGGCTGGATTCATCACACGTGACCCGGCGCAGTCGCAAGTGGGTTTGCATGCATACCGGGGAAAGATATCCCAGCTTGGAAACGCGAGGTGACGGGTAAAAAAACACGGTGACACCCCGCAAATATCAGGACTGACGTCATTAATTGAGAGCGAGTGACGGAAGCTGACGTTTTGGCATTCTATTTTAATTCTCGTGAAATGGCGCCACGGAAAGCCAAACAAACGTAATTGAGCAGGTTCGTTGCCGAAGGTGTTTACGTTGTTGCCGGGCAAGTTATAACAGACAGCCTCACCAGTACTACCAGTCAAACCAGGGCTGAATATTACGCTAAATGAACAAGTACAGGCGAGCTGTCACTCACCATTAGCGCCCGAGAGCAGTTTCTTGAGGCACATCATTCATTCATAAAGTATAGCTACAGTTACATAGCTGTTAAGTTTCATCAGAGGAAAACAGAGAACAAAAGCGGGGACCAGGCGAGGTCAATCTGCACCAATAAGTGGTTTTCGGCCTCACACTGGGATAAAAAAAGCTAAAAATACAAAAAAGAGGGAGAGAGAAGACATATATACGCAAAATGAGAAAACTGCAACCGTCTACTAATATAACTGCTCATGTAATGATTATGCTCTGACGTCATTTCGGCTCGTGCATCATCACTGATCCTCGTGGCTCTCTGCCAGCGTTAGTTATCTCTGAGACCCGCTTGCTATTAGGGATAGAATCAAGCAAAATAAAAACCCCCTAAAGGAACATCGATCCAACATTGCTACGTTAGGAATAAACGCGTGGAACTTGTCCCTTAGTTTAGTTAACCCACTTAAGCCACTAGGGGCAGCGTCAAAACTTCTACGCTGGCATTGATGACAGCGTGCGTAGTCGATATGTTACGCATACTTCGTGACACAGGATATGGTAGTTGCAGGAAAGGATGTTCGGAACAGACAAAGCAACCTCCGCAAGCCTTTCTCCACGGAGCAACGTACTTTGACTGAACGGTCTCTCTTGATCTCGACAACCTGCCCGACCATATGCCTTCGAGACAGATTCAAGTTGGGTGGCCCCACAGCGAAGACTCACATTTGCCCGCGGACCCTCGCGGCGTCAAGTACACGACGACTTTCGGGTCTTCCGGCTCCTCCACGGATGTGGTGGCCACGGGCTGGCATCGTAAGTGACAAGCTGCTAAGTGAAAGGCAACGCATTCATCTCGCACGAATAATCAGTACCATCTGCAGGCGCCGCCGCGCACGCAGCTCTTCTGCTAGAAACAGAAAATTGAAGCCTGCTCTGGCAAGTCCGGGACAACACGGCCTCCTGGGTCGTAATGGGCGCTCGTGTCTTTCGTGTCCTTCTTGTCTCTGTGTCGTCGTTTTGTTCTCGTGCTATAACTATCGTCATGCCATACCAACTAGACCAAGCTGCCACACTTCTAAGGGCCACCATGCATCGCACGTGGCACCTGCGAATGCTCTCCTCGCTTGAACCAGTGGGGGCCAAGCCAGAAGGACATGCATGAACCCATCCGTCTCTGAAGGCAGGCAGCGTCGCATGGCGCGTGACTTCTTCAGTACGAGGGACACACATTTGTTTCTCGTCATCGATGTTGACAGCGCCTCGTGAAGTGCTTATGACCACTGCTACTAAGGGTACACGTGACAGGATGCGTTGCTACAAGAAAGAGAGAGAGAGAGAGCAAGATAAGACAACCCGCTTTGCGCGTGTCGTTTGAGAAAAAAAAATCAAGCACGTGTATGGCTCGCCTCGAAACACCTCTCAAAGAGCGCTTATTCATTGCGTGCTTGAGCTGATGGTCTTAGCGTCGTTCACTACACCCCCCCCCCCCCCTTTCCTTCGTTCTGTGGTTTTTGGCCAGCCCTGCCCATCCTGATATCATCTTCGTCTTTTGCATTTGTGTATGTGTTCGTATATAATAATAATAATAATAATAATAATAATAATAATAATAATAATAATAATAATAATAATAATA